>NC_042301.1:1295297-1324312 GCF_901000725.2 Takifugu rubripes | reverse complement strand
AGCAGCTCTGGACTCTCCCGCTGTGCCTGGACGGGTTAATTGGCCGGCGTTTGCCCGTTAACGGTGGCCGTGCGTTCACCGAGTGCTGCGGCCTCTCAAACATAAACGCCACTTTCCTTCTCCACGTGCTGCCAGCGCCCCCCCCCCACGCACGCCGTCTCCGGAGCGAACGTCTTCCTCGGCGTCGCCACCTGGACCGGAGGCAGCGGAGGGTTAAAGGGAGAGCGGGGGCGAAAGTCGGAGCGCCTCATAATAGAAATGAAAGATCGATATGTGCTGCGAGCAGATCAATGTGTGCGTCCACGGCCTTAAAGACGCTGGACGCCCTCCCCTGGCGTCTCCATCCACCGGACACACACACACACACACACACACACACACACACAGACACACACACGCGCGTGTGTCGCTTGGACAGCACAGCCGAGTTGTGACGGGCACACACACACACACGCGTTATTGATCATGATGGCGAAGTGCGGCCCGGCACTAACTGCCCCTTCTGAGCACCAATGGAGGAGGGAGGGGTGGAGGGAGGGGTGGAGGGAGGACGTGATGGAGGTGAAGGAGGCGGCGGGCGGGCGGGCGGGTGCGACTGGAGTCCTGCAGCAGCGGTCGCACCCCCGAAGATGCCGTTATTAACGGCTCTTTATTCAGTTACCTGGGTGGAACGAGCCCGGGTAAACGGGGCAGAACTGTGGCTTCCCTCAGCCGTGCGTTTAAAAGCGCCACCCTGCCCCCGCCAGCTCTCCGCCCAATCGCTCGCTCTCAATCTGCCTCCCCCCCACCTCATCTCCCACCACCATCTTCAGAGGCTCAACAGGATCAGAGCACAGCTCAGCTCAAGCCCCGACACGTGTGCCAGAGAGGGGGGAGGGGGGGAGGGAGGGGAGGGAGGGGTGAACTGGAGATAAAATGTGTGTACATGAGGGAGGGAGACGGGAGGGGCTGGGAGGTAATAACTACCACTCATGGGGATAGATGGAAGAGGGAGAAACGACTTGGTATGAGGCTGTGATGTCCTCGCTCATCAGCAGAACCACACGTGTGTGTTTTGTCATTTTGTGGAAATTAAAATGAATTAATGAATAAAGGCTGAATGTCCGTGAATTAATTGTAGGGGAGAAGCAACGACGCTAACGCTGCTACACAACGTCAGGACAGATGGTGCCACGGCAACCTGGATGGAGTTGGTGTGTTCCGTTGGTGTGTGTGTGTGTGTGTGTGTGTTAAGGCCTCTGAGACCTTGTGGAGGTCAGGCCTCTGATGAAGATGAAGAAAGGGATGAAATGATGACGATGAGAGTGAGACGACAGAAGAGAGGAGAGGGCCAAGGACCTGTGAGAGGGCTGGAGTCGTGACGAGCGTGACACCGTGATCTTCGACGGGGAGCTCACTTTCACACGCACGCTTCAATTCATCGGAAACCTGAGGCCCCCGCCGCCTAGAGGCCGGCGCCCGCCATTGCAGCTCCCTCCAATCATCACTCACGCAGTCCCGGCAACACAACACCCCCATCCTGCTAGCATCACACTCCTGCTACACGCTGCAACTGTCTCCTGGTCTGTCAGGCACAAACACACAAAAACACACAAAGAGGAGAGAGAGAGAGAGAGAGAGAGAGGGGAGAGAGAGAGGGAGAGAGAGAGAGAGGGAGGGAGAAAGGGAGAAAAGACAGGGCGAAAGAGAGAGAGAAAGAGGAAGCCGCATCATCTGTCACATGAAGACAAATCACAAAGGGGTCGTCCGCAGACTCACTCGTGCGCGTTTCCTCGCCCACTTGCTGCTTCCACAGAGACATCCAAGACCGGGACGACGGTAACCGCGACAACAAGCATAAATTAGCGTCATGTGTGATGCTAAGCAAGGGAGCAACAATTAAAGCTTGACTAACGAGCTTTTGAGGACCAAGGCTGAAGTTTCCCCGAACAGCTGCTAACAGGATTAGCCTACACACACACACACACAACACACACACACACACACACACACACACTCACACAAACAAACAGCACGAGCGCAGATTCAGTGGCGTCTAAGCACCACCTGTGAGACAAAACAGACACACATGCACGCATGCACATGCGTGATGAGCATAATACATTAGCCCCCCCCACACCCTAACATCCCAACCATCACCCCCCCCCCCCCCGCCCCCGACCTAAAGCAAATTCTCAGACCCTCAGAGACCTTTGAAGTTGTGAGGACCAGCCAAAAGGGCCTCACTTCCTAAAAATGCCTTCACTTGACTAGTAGAACGAGTAGTTTTGTACTGATGTGTAGAACACACACACCTACCCACCCTTGACCTTATGACCCAGCTGGACAATGGCCACATCGGGGGTAATCGTCCAGCTGTAGTCGGAGTGTTTTGGTCTGCGTGACTTTGGGAGACACCACTGATGCTACGCCCCATGCTACCTTGGGACGCGGTCCTTGGACTCCACCCAAATGTGGTTAATGCTCCACGAAGTCCTGTTCTACCACTGTCACGAGCAGCACAAAGCCGTCTCAACGCTGGGGTTTTGTTTACAACATGAAGGAAAACCTGTTTGTTCTGTCAACGGCGGCGCGTGCTCTCCACTTAAACAGCAGCCGGCGTGGGTAACGACGTGCACTCTGTCCTCGTCCAATTAATATTCCTGCATCTCACAATTCCACGAACAAAAGCAAGGACGGCCTGGAATTATGCTACAGTAGCGATTATGGTCCTAAGCAATGCGCAGATGCTTTATATTTGTTTGTCTTTGTTTACTTTACTTCAGGTCTGTTTAATTCACTGAAATATTGCTTTTGTAGCCCTGCAATTAGACCTGACGCATGTAAAACAGAGGGTATTTTGCATTTCAGACACTTCATTCTGCAGTACTCACTTATTTCTCACTTTCCAGGCCCTTGACTTTAATATGCTCCAACCTCCCTCTGCCATAAATCTCCCCCTTTCTGCACTTGCCTTTCTCCTTAAAGTTATTTTTTCTCTCTGTGCGTCCCCATCTTCAATTCTCCACTGCTCACTCAAATAAATCTCTCCTCCACTCCAACACTCCTCCCCTGCAAATGTATGAAACACGCAGACATGCGTGTGTGTGTGTGTGTGTGTGTGTGTGTGTGTGTGTGTCGGCACACCAACACAACCCTGCAGGCAGCAGCCACAAAGGCCCCATATTAATAAATCTGCTCCTTTATTGGTGCTGAGTGTCTCTGCAGAGGAGAAAGAGAGAGGAGGAGGAGCAGGACAGGAATCATCAGACAGGAGCAGGGTGGGGTGGAAGGAGGAGGTGATGGAGTGACAGCCACCACATCCTGAGCTTCTCCAGCTGCACGCCGACACTAACAAAGAGCAGACCAGAGCTGCTCTCCTGCCCTGTTTGACTAGCAACATACAGTCCAGCTGCCTGTTTTCTATGTCATCTCTGCGGTGGTTATTATGGATGCCTGAGACCGGGCGGAACCACCGGAGCGTTCAAAGTGGCGGCGCTGCTCACTGAGCTCGGGAAACAAACCGCCTGAGGTGGGCTTCCAGTAATGACAGCAGCTAGCTTGGCTTAGCCGACCAATCTCAGCCATCAGTCAGCTGTGACAGATTGGGGATATGAGCTAAGGAGCCGTTTAGCATTGTTGTTCAGCAGGGGTGTGTGTGTGTGTGTGTGTGTGTGTGTGTGTGTGTGCACGTGCTCGTGTGTGTTGGTGAACGAGGAGCAGGGGAAGACGATTGTTGCTGCTGTTGTTACAGAGGCATCGATATGCTCTCGACAGGCCATTTTTCCTTTGTCTTTTCCCAGCCAAGGCTTGTTGCTGGGGCAACTAGCACCATTCCAGTTCACACTGTTGCACCACTGGAAGGTTTAATAACACCGATCTATTTACCATATTCTGCCTCGGTCCACTCCAACACAAGCATTTCAAGCAACCCCGAATATTAGAAGCGGCACCAACCTGACCAAACGTGCAGTACCGTACCTGTCCATGAGGTTGCATGGCGCTGTAGGGCATGTTCTGGTTCAACACCTTCTGCTTCATCAGCAACATCCTCTTCTGCTCATCACTCAGGTGCGCCGTCTGTCCCGGGATGGGCCCCTGGGTCTGCCCTGGCCCCGCCCCCTGGCCCCCGCCCCCTCCCATATAGGGAGGCATCATGGGGTTCTTTACTTGGCTGTTCCCCGCCATGGGCGGAGTCATCCTCTGGCCGATGTGGTCCACCCCGCTGCCGCTGAAGTGGCTGAGAGGTTTGGTGTTGCTGTAGGACAGCATGGCTGCCGTCTGCTGCTGCTGCTTGGTCATGGCGTTGGGGTTGATGCCGGCGGGCGGCTGCTGGCCCATCATGCCCAGATGGTTGTGAGGGAGGTAGTTGTTCATGGGGGCTTTGGGACCGTTGTTGGGGGCCACGAGGGGACCCTGCGGCGTGTTAAAGGCTTGCGGTGGGTACATCATGGGGCTGTTGGGTTTGTCTTGATTAAAGGGGACAGAGTTATAGGGGCTGGTGGGGGCTCCTGCAGGAGACCAGTTAGCTGCTGCTGCTGCTGCTGCGCTGCTGCTGCTTCTGCTGCAGCAGTTTAGCGCGTTGCTGAGCCATCGCCTTTAGTTGCTCCGCAGGAGACAGTTCGGGGGTCACCGGCCCGACGGGCTGGCTCCCAGGGGTGACTCCAGGTGCAACCCCGGTTGTCCCCGGTCCCGTGCCAGCCTGACTGACCCCCGGGCCTTGGTTTAACATGTAGCCGCTCCCGGGTCTGGAGACCGCTTGTGTCTGAGCCTGGGTAGGCGTCTGGGGGGAGCGAGCCACACAGTTGTGCAGCGGGGAGCCAGATGCCATGGCAACGGCGGGGGACTGTTGCAACGGTTGCTGCGGTGGCGTTCCATTAGCAGTGGTGGCGAACTGAGGGCCCGAGGACGGCGGCCGGACCTGAGAAAAGCAGCAAATCAATGACCCAATTCGACACGATGCAACATCTGAACGACTGAATAAAGCAAAAATGTGACTTTGTCAACGTATCTGGTGAAAACGATTCAAGAGAATCCCACAAACTTGGACCACTGACCTGTGGGGAGCCCATCGGGACCTGGGGGCCACCCTGTGGGGGCTTGAAGGGGGGAGGCAGCATCCAAGCGGCGCCGTCGGGTTCACCACAGTCTTCCTGGGGGGCCCGGCGTGGGGTTGTTTGCCGACCTTCCCAAACTCTCCCTCCTTCTGTCCTTCAAAGTCCTCGTTGAAAAGGTCGTGCATGTCGTCCTCGGGCACGGTGTTGGCCAAGCTCGTCGATCAGCTCCTGCCACTCCTGGTCGTTGAGGTTGATGTCGGAGAACAGTTTGTTCTGATTGGACAGAGACTGGGGGTCAGACGACTCCATCCCGCCCCCATCGTCCAGCGGCTCCTGCTTCAGGTCCTTGAGGAGGCTGAAGCTGCTCCTCCAGGTCCAGCGAGCCGTTCAGCTTCATGTCGGAGAGGTGGCTGCCGCCGTTCTTCCCCAGGTCGTCCGCTGCCTGGCCCACATGGTTCCCATTACTGGTCGTAGTGTTTCCAGCGGAGGTGTTGGGCCCGCCAAGGATTGGCTTGATGTCTATTTGGTGATGAAGCGGGGAATGGGCGGCCCGTTGTTGTTATTGTTGTTGTTTGTGAGCCCCGTTAATGAGTCCAGACCCACGGGGCCGTCCTTTCGTACACGTTTGGTGGGTGAGTAGCCGCCGCCGTCACAGACGCCGTGCTGCTCGCCGTTCAGGGGCGGACCGCGCGCTGTCCAGCTTTCTCTTGACCGTCTCTTGAAGCTGCAACAGACAGAATAAAGGGATTAAAACCAGAGGAGATGGAACACGCTGCTCAATGGCTTCATTGCTCTCCAAGAGCAATTAAATACCTCTGAAACATCAAACATGTTTCAGATCCAATGTGGCTGATATAACCACACACACACACACACACACGCACACACACACAGAAGTCCAAGGAAGAGCGAACCAAGTTGAGAATAAGAGCTTTCCCATCTGCAGCACTCTTTCCATCACCACCACCAACAAATGAGTGGGTACGACGAACCATTCACACGTGCACTCCAGAGTCCCATGAGGATATCTGCACAGCGTGCACGTTCACATGTGCAGCTGACAAATATTGGAGCTCCTCTGGCTGGGCTGAGGACGGAGGGTGCTGTGGGAGGAGATGCAGCAGGCTCTTAAAGGTGCTTTAGATATGTGGACTTTATTCTCCCTGGATGCATGAAGGAGGCTCAGAATCTGAAGATGTTTGCTCCTCGCCACCGAACGGGGAGAGAACAGCCAACGAGTGAAGGCATTCCTGACCCAGACATGATTATTTTACAGAATCGTCAGGACAAAAACCTAGATGATGTTGGAAATTTGGATTTTTCCGTGCATATCAGCCTTCACGCTCGTTCGTTTCATCTAATCAAGTCGTCATTAAGAAGAAGATGCTCTAAAAATGAGAGACGGGGGGCAGAGAACTCCTTTATTAATGGCTCCTTCTGACCCAAATTCAAGTTGAAATGTAGGAAATGCCTGCTTAATACACACATATATATTTATTATTTTAGAAGGAGAATGACATAACCTGTTTTATTAGCTGTTGCTTCAGAACATATTCATTTATAAATGCACGTGTGTATGATTCACACGTGCCTGTGGACGCGTCAGATTCATTATTTAATCAGTAATTCTCACTTTATTCTGCTTTATTATTAAAAAATGAAAGCAAAGCCGGAACGAGCAAAGTTGAATTCCAACACTTGGGGATATCTAAGAAAATGAAATGATGGGATGTAACAATTAAAGGAGGTTTCTTGATTAAGCTGAACCTCAAAGAGCCCCGTTCAGGACGGGGGACTGGACCACACGGGAGTGTGTGAACGCTCATTATTCACACACAACAGCAGCACACGAAATATATTCAGATTGTATTCTGACCCTGAGGTGGACCCACTTCAGCACATGCACGCGCACACGCACGCGCACATGCACCACCCACTTCTGTTCTACAGGGGAGTGGGTCCACATGGCGGACATGGCGGACCTGTCAGACCGGTTCTCCACCACGGCTGCAGCCTCCCTAACGTGACAGTGTGATATAGGAACTGTTTCCAGCTCTAATGCGCAGCCAGGACCAGCATGATTCTGCACCGTCCAGACTCGGCTTCATCACCTGTTTGTGCGTCAGGTCCGGTAATCAATGGTTCTGAATGATTCAGGTCTCCTGCACGTGGCGAGTGTGTGTTGAGTGTCTGTTGAGTGTGTGTTGAGTGTGTGTTGAGTGTGTGCGTGCACGCGTGTGCTCCAGGTTTTCCTTAAATACCACTGATTCACGCCGATAATGACAGACTCGCCTTTCAAAGCCCACCTATGAAACGCCCCGTAATTATCCAGGTGGTGTGAACTATAGCGCCCTCCTACGTGCACACACACACACACACGCGCGCCAAATTTAAGAAAGCAGAGTAAACTTTAATTTTTTTTTAACTCAGAACCTTGGTGGAGACTGCAACAGTGACATATTGCATTGCTTTAACTGTGGCTAATTAATCATTTGTTTCTCTTTGATCACTTAGCCATGTAATTACAACATATGCGGCGCGCGTGACACGTGACAAACACGCCGTCGTAGGGACACATGGAGACAATCGCTAAAGTCAACCGGAGCTCTTAGTGGGAGCGGAGCGGGAAAAAGGAAAGGATGAGGGTGGAAAAGAGCAAGGATGACCCCCTGCCACTGTGCGATTGTGTGTGTGACACACACTCCCACCGACCGCTCCGCTCCTACCTCGGCTCCAGCGACACACAACGACAAAGACATCCCAGAGACAAAAGTGGGAACGCAAACGCGTGGAGGGAAAGGGAATTATTTCACACGCAGGTCTTCTTCCTGTGAGCGGAGGAGCTGACAGGACACGGGGATAAAGAAAGAGAGGAGCGAGGTGGGGGAGGAGATGGGTGGCATGATGGAAAAGCATAGCACGCCAAATGACAGTGATGAGAGGGTGATCAGAGACGGGGAGGGAGGGAGAGACCAACCACTAAGGTGCTGTTGTTATAGCAACCTGCTGCTCTGGTGCTTTGTGTGCTGCATCCTCCTCCTTCCTCCTCCTTCTCATGCTCACTTACTCCCTCTCTTCACAGGCTGAGCATCACGTCCAATCTAAAGTCTCAATATCATGAGAGCGCCTGCACGCTGGACCGGGCGGACGCAGACGTTCACATTTATTTATCCAGGAAGTAAACGGCACCCACTGACGTGTATTTAGACGTACAACAAAGCTGTTCTTCCACGCCAGCCTCCATCAATATGAGCTCCTTCTGGGTTCTTACCCACCAACCCACCAGGAAAAGGGCTTTAATCCACATGTTAGCTAAATACGAAAGCTTTTTATTCTCTGTTATTCTAGGTTATTTTTCCCTGCGTGATTAATCTGCCTCGTGCAGCGTCTCTCCCGTCATCTGGGTTCGTTTAGGCTGCACATACAAACACGCAGAACCCGCAGCTGTCAGAATTGTATTTAGCTCCAGCTGCGTCGGGCCGGTAAAGGCCGTGCCACTTCACGTGCACGTGCCTTTTCTTGGCCTGGCTCACCAGAATGTGAAAAGAGTCAATGGAATCAAACAGGACTTTAATTAGTAAAGGCGCGCCCTTGCTGGGGCGATGGGTAATGTAACCCATTAACTATTGTTCTGTCTGCAGCTTCCAATCTAACCAGCAGCTTCACAGACAGCACAGACAGCACAGACAGCACAGACAGCCAGCAGTAACAACCAGACGTCCGGTCCTGCTGGGGTCCAGTTAACTGGTGTCGCCTGTCCACCGTTGAGCTACTGAGTTCAGCTAAACAGACGAGATGATCTAAATTTAGCTTTAGCATTTAGATGTGAGCAGAGCTGCTTCAGTGAGCCCGGTGTTGGCCCGGATGGGTTCTGACGCTGGACGTGTTGATCACAGATGGAGACGGTAATAAACCTGCTTATTATTGTCATGTTCAGGAAAAACAAGGCGCCTGTTCAGCGACACGTCTCCTCCTGCTCTGGGTAACTGGGAGGAATCCAATGAGTTCAATAAGACTGGGAATGAGGCTTTGGGATGTAACGGAGGTGAAACACGGAGGTTGAGAGCAGCAGTGGTCCCAAAGTTTCCCACGTCTGGTCGTTGCCGGAAGGGCCGAGGGTTCAGTAGGTGACAAGGAAGGAAACCAGGAAGTCAGGAACATGGGTCCGTTTGGCAGCAGCCTAGCTTAGAGGAGGTAAAAGATCCATACGGTTATTTCAATAACCAGAAGTCACGCGGTTCCCAAAACCCAAAAGGACAGAGTTTGAGTTTCCTGAGCACATTCCTGAGCGTTGGGCAATAAAGGAACACAGCACAAAAAGAGTCTGTGGGAGTGAAGGACAGAAACCTCCAAGTGACAAGAGGAAGGTAAAAACAAAGGAAGCATTTGGCCCCCGTCCCAGAGAAGGGTGTACGAGTCTGTGTGTGTGGAAAAAGCGCCTGCCAGTCTGTCTCCTCTCCATGGGGGTCTAAACAACCGCAAACACGCCCCCGCCCCTCGCACACACACATATGCACACACACACGGGCACAACATTTATTGAAATGTTGGTTTGGGCAATAAGTTCTTCCTTAAAAAGTGTATTTGACAAATCTTTGTGTCTCCGAGGAGGAGACCCCACAATCAGCCCATTAAAAAGAGTAATTAAGTCCGTTTATTAATTCATTTAATGCATGTTACAGAAGAGCGGAGGACAAAACTGAAACCGAAATCCAAAGATGCGTGTGAACCTCGTGCGCTTTTGCGTGTGCGAACGCAACGTCCTGCCGGAGTTATGGGCTGCGACCATCGCGAGGAGTCACACGTTGGTCAGGGTTTAGCTTTAAATCCCAGGTTGGAAAGGAGGGGTCATTATGGTTCAGGTGATCGTTTAGGTTGGACTGTCCACAAGGAAAGCTGTCATTATGAGGGGCCTGTGTGTGTGTGTGTGTGTGTGTGCGTGTGTGAGAGAGAGAGAGAGAGAGAGAGAGACACACACACACGCAGGGGCTAAGAGCTAGTGTATGTTACACATCCAAGTGTGTGTATTTGAGAATGTACATACCTGCCATGTTTGTATACTGGGTCACCTGAATGACTGTGTATGTGTGTGTGTGTGTGTGTGTGTGTGTGTGTGTGTGTGTGTGTGTGTTTGTGTGCAAAGACAAAGAAGAGAAGAGGAAAAGCAGAGAGAGCTCAGCAGATATAAAATGGAGGGGAAAGAGAGTGGGGGGGAAACTGTGTGTGTTTGCATGTGTGTGGTTCCATGGCCGAGCAGCTCCTCTCTATTTATAGAGCTGCGGCTCCTTCCTGTTTCTGGAGCGGTACCATCACGCCAGGACTGGGTGGAGGGGAGACAGAGGGGGGGGGGGGGGAGGCGGGAGAGAAAGATGAGGAGAGGGAGGAAGTGAGTGGGTGTGTGGGAGGGGAGACTGGTCATGTTTGAGTCTTTAGTAAATCAACAGATCCACCCCTCTCTTTTTTCTTGCTTTATCACTCTCCCTCTTTCTCCCCCTCCCACCCAATCTCCCCCTTCTCCCCCCTCCCGCTCCGGCTCAACAGCATGGGTTCAGTCTGCGGCGGAGGCACAAAACACGCCGGGGACCGAGCGAGGGAACGAGAGGAAGGAGGAAAAACAAAACAGAGCTGGAGGATTACGGGCGGAATCTTCTGAGGCTCGCAATGTTGCCGGGTAACCGGTGACCTGCTACCCCCACCCAACCTGGAGGCAGCATCAGAATGGAAAACACAGACGGGCTGCAGGTGCAGTTGTGAGCAGACGTCGCTGACAGCCACCAGGAATCAAGAAGATGTTGGGTTTTAATGGTGCTGAACCAACACACACCAGCACTGTTCTAAAAAACGACGATGACAGCACGAGTGGGTTGTGGGAGTCCAGGAAGAGACACAAAAGAGTGTGTTGGGGTGCTGGTTTCATGGCCAGATGGTGACCAGGAGGAGTGTGACAGCTGTGTGTGCGTTGATCAATGTGTCCAACACCTGTCCTGGCTGGACACAGCACAAAAGAAACACCAGAGGCCCGTTAAACTCAACAAGGACAACACCAAACCCTGGGGGGGGGGGGGCAACATCAGAAGAGTGAGGGAGGAAGAGAGACAGCTAAAGAAAGAGTGAGCGTCTGGAAGAGGAGGAGAACGATGGCGAGGGCAGGTGGAGCGCCAGTGGGAGTGTGTTTGGATGCTAGCATGAGTGTGTGTCCGCGTGTGTGTGTGGGGTGGTGATTGGACGGTGGGCGATGTGCAACACGGGGCAAGTGCACGATTGGCTGCACTGTAACCCCGTTGGTTTCTGCTGCTGTCAGAGCCCCTCACACACACACACACACACACACACACACACACACACACACACACTGTTGCCTCCGAGCTGGCAGGGAGGAGAGGGAGCAGGGCTGCTATGGTAACAGATGAGTCGAGGGGCCCTGATGGCTATTTGGCAACACGACCACAATCGGAGTGGCTGCACACGCACGCATGAGTGTGAACGAGTGTGTGCTACATTTAAGTGGCTTTGCTGTCCAGAAACCATGCTGAGTGTGTGTGTGTGTTCGCTGAGGGGAATGAACCCATTTAGCTGGTGTGCGTGTGCGTGTGGTGAGACAGAGAGAGAGAGAGAGGGCGAGCGAGCTCCAGATGCCCTCAGCCGTGCAGATCGATGGCCACATGAGAGCACATCCCACTAACCGGAGTCACGACACACCGTCTCCTCTTCCCGTCTCCGACTGTGGGACACGCGGGAAGATAAAGCAAATGTTTGGGCAGCGAGCTGAGGCATCAGCTGATTAACGAAGCTGTCACTTCGTCTTTGTAAATCAGCTAAGAGCGCAGCAGCAGGATGTTTGGGGGGAAACAGTCGTTCCACTTCCCTCCTGCCTTCAGTCTCTTTCTAATGCTGCTTGTGTGTAACTAGGTCAGGCAGTAGTCGACTGCTGTTGCCTCTGAACACACACGCTGCTCCAGTGTGTGTGTGTTTTACACTGCCTAGACACACTTTAACTACATGTGGAAAGAACAAAGTCCAAACCAAAAGTCTTACACTGACACACACTCGGCCAACGTCAGCGTTACGTCGCATTACGAGCATTTTCGTGGCTTAAATGAGACATTTTGTGTGAACATGAACCTCAAAAAAGCTGGGGAATGATCCTGATTTGATGCATTTTTGTGCGGAGGAAGTTCCAATTACGCCATGTCACATGACTTTCACCCTATGTTTACAAACGTATAGCCAAGGTTTCACTTTAGCTGCCTTCTTCCACGGTGGCATCACTGTTTTAGTAGTGTTGTCTTTTTATGATGAGATGTGAATGGGTGTGTGTGTGTGTGTGTGGGTGTGTGTGTGTGTGTGTGTGTGTGTGTGTGTGTGTGCTCCAGCCTCTGGGATGGAGTCATGAGGGAGGCCTGAAGATAGAAGGACTAATCCATCAAGAACTTTACAGCACACCCCCTCATCTATCCCTGCTTCCTCTTCCTCCCGTGGCGGAGGGATCTCTACCTCACATGTAATGCAGCAACAGCAGCGATGCGCCGTTCTGTCTCCGTGTCTCGGTGCATGTAGTCCCCCTCGCACGCCTCCGATCTGAACCTACACGGTCCATCCCGCCGCCGCTCCCTCGTCCCCGGCTCGTCCCCTCTTCCTCTTTTCCCTGCGACTACTTTGACTTGTGTTATGCATCATCTGTGAGGAGCGGGCAGACCCATCATTAGCTCAGCATGGGAGTATTGATCCACTGCGCGCGTGTGTGTGTGTGTGTGTTATTTTTAAGACGCTCAGACCTGTAATCAACGTGTTAATGATAGTTATCGTCAAAGCAACGAGGTCGTTGCAGTTATTCCAGGCCTGTAGAGCTCTAAGAAGTGGCGGCGAGCCGTAGGAACACACCACACACATGCACAGAGAGGGTCCGTGTGCGCTGAGGGCAGCAGATTCTAATGGGGGCGAGAGCAGCTCTGGGTGTTACACCTCAAACGTGCACTAAGAATCTCTAAAGCTTGCAAATGGTTTGTTCCTCCCTGTTTGTGTGTCAGTGGCAGCTCCATGTCGGATCCAGGGTGACATCATCGCTGATCCTTGTTTAAAAGGAAAACCACTTCCAAAAAAGTGTGTGTGTGTGTGTGTGTGTGTGTAGGGGGGGTGTTACACTGGTTATTTAAATGTTTACTTACACCACTCTGCTTTACATTATTAGATTTAGGAAAAAAAATAGAAATAATCAATACAGCTACTGCGTCTGTGCTGCCCTCTTGTGGCCACGGGGGTGTTGAAGTTGATGTTATTGGAAATTGCCATTAAGTTAGCATCGAGCCAGCACCACAGAAGACATCTGCACTATTTTGGGACATGCTGCTCATCTGTGTTGGTGGCTTCCCTTCCTGACTGGAAGCTTGGGTGAATGTACAGCTTCCGTCAGTTCCAGAATTCCAGCCTCTGTAAGTTGGGCATCGAACCCGCGGCCCCGGTTGATGGCGATTTCATACCAGCGCCACATAAAGCAAATGTGTCGTCACAATCACACCCACACACACACAGGCGTAACCAGATCCATCGGAGTACAGGTGCCGAACCTCCTCCCTGTTTTAGCCGAAGAAAAGCAGCGAGAACGAGGGAGAAGGAGAGCTCGGCCAGTTCTGAGGAAGATGCATTTCAGAAGTAAATGACATCATTACCATATAAATGACTTGGAGCCAAACACATCTGCTAATGTAGCAAAATACACACACACACTTCTACGATACGGGCTACACACGGTTAGCAGAGGAGACATTTACATTCAGCAGACTAAACACACACACACACGCGCACACACACACACACACACACACACACACACACACACACACACACACACACACACCATTTAGAACGATGGTGGTGCTGTGATAGAGATTAATATAGAAGCTGACCTCACACATTGTACGTAGCCGCATCCATAAACAACACAATTCTTACGGATTCACAGGAAAGTCCAACATTTATATCGAGCTACGGCCACTCGACATACCCGCTGATGCTCATTTGTTGTTATTTACTCTGATGCTTCTGTTTCCTACCAGTTTATCCTCCTCCCTAACTTCAGAGCCCTGGAGGCATGTTGTCCACGTGCTGCTGGATGGATAAACTGCTGGCTTAGATCAGGGACGCGTGTTTCCTGTTTAATATCCTGTCATATTTTGGTCCTGACTGACTGGAGCGGTGCAGGTAGACCCCCTCTTCAGGCTCTATCCAGCTCTTCAGGCTCCATACGAAGCTCTTCGGGCTCCATACGAAGCTCTTAAAGTCATAAAGGGTTTACCGGGAGAAAACTGTTGCTCTTCAACATCTGCATCTCAACATTCACCCCAGCTGTTTAGCTGAGGTCGTTAGTGGACTGCTCGTTACTCTGACCAACCACCAGTGTGAAACACCCGAAGTTTAGTCTCTGACCTTTGACCTTAAAGAGTCAAAAAACGTGCAGATGTGCATCGAGTTGATTTATTAATTATTGTGTATAAATCTCCACCACGGCTGTTCTGAGCCAAACGTACATCAACTGCCCCAAGATAATGGAACTTACAAAATATAAGTAGGAATTATGAATCTTTACATGAATGCACCATTAAGTCCACAATCAGATAAGAATTAAATGGCAAACAAAGAATTCTCAGGGTTCTACTGATCCCACGGAGAGCAAAGGTTCCGTGGTGGAGCTAATGGTTAACAGCCCAATTTTACTGGCGTCTCTTCTTCCTCTGACCAGTGGAATGAAAGGAACCACGTACAGGGAAGGGGTTCATGTTGGGCTGCTCTCCTGTCTGACCCCAAGAAACAAACTCCAAATTCCAGCATAGTTTCCTCTGTGGTAATGTTTTGGGTCACAGCAGGATCCTGGAATGTCAATCATACGAGCAGCTACGTAAAGAGGAAGAAAACTATGGTTTGAAGAGCAAATCAGGCGCTCAATGCCCTCAAGATTGGTCCAGAGTGACGTGGTGACGTCAGTAAATACGATGTCAGCAGGCATTAAAATTCCTGACAGGGGCACCCTTAATCAAGCTTATCAAGCCCAGCATTCCTCCATAATGAAAACCAGAGGGAGCAAACACCAGCAATTAGACCCTTCCCAGGAGCTTCTAGTCACAGACGCAGGGTTTAGTCCCATCCCAGCCGAGACAGGAGCCTCCTCGCTTAACAACACGTCACACCGCAGAGGTCCACCTGACGGGGGCCCAACAACCAGAATGTGTGTGTGTGGTTACCGGGGAAAATCCTCTGTGATGGACAAATGAGATCTGAAACGTGTGTGAACAAAAGAGAGAGAGCGGCGTGTGTGTGAGTGTGTGTGAGTGTGTGTGGGACAGAAACGTAAACAGTCTGGATGCATAGACGAGAGCGGGCAGGTAGGTGACACGGCTGCAGCAGCGCCGGAGCGGCCATTATTGTGCTCAGGACTCAGACAGCTTTAATCTGCTCTCCAGGCTCCCGAAAGAGCAGGGAGGGAGGATAAAGAGAGAGGGAGGATAAAGAGAGAGGGAGGATAAAGAGAGAGAGCACACGGACTGCCTGCGGCTCGCTTTCAACGTCTCAATGACTACATACGCTCCTTTTTCCCTTCCTTTCCCCTCTTCTCCTCATCAGTCCACCCCTCCCTCTAGATCTCCAGTTCTGCCTTTCTCTCCTCCCACTCTCTCTCTCTCTCTCTCTCTCTCTCCCCTCATACCTCCAGGCCATAAACATCCCCGTGTCACACACATGCCATGAAGCACTATCAACACACACACGCACATGCACACGCTGTCTGAGGAACACCAGCGGTAGGCTTTGTTCCACAGGGCTGGTTCTGAGGTCCCCAGAAACCAGTCATGCAAAAACTGTGTGTGTGTGTGTGTGTGTGTGTGTTAACCCCCCCCCCACTGTCGACCACCGTTCCACCCAGACCAGTGCTTCCTAACACCATCACTTATTCATGGAAGCGAACATTAGAACGGAACCATCTCGGAACGTCTCTGCATGTGTGTTTAGAGGGTCGATGTTTACAAGAAACAGCAGAATGGCGTCTCTTTAATCGGTGTGTGTGTGTGTGTGTGTGCGTGTGTGTGTGTGTGTGTGTGTGTGTGTGTGTGTGCGCACTGCCCCTGCATGTGGGGGGACTGGAAGAGGGAAAAGCAGAGAGAAAGAGCAACTGAGGAAGTTATTAATTATTTTAGCTTCTATTAGTAGGAACACGTCGAGCCCGTACCCCTGGAGACGTGTCATGAACGCCTCTTATTGTTCTCCGGTTGACACACGCCGCTCTTCTACTCCTCCCCCCCCTCTTCTATCCCTCTCTCCCTGTCACATGTACCTTTCCTCTCCTCCCTCCCTCCCTCCCCCGTCCGTCCCCTCCTCTCCTTCATTCCGCCTGTGACAGGCATGTCACATATTTCTCTTCCTACCTCCCTTTTCAGTTTTTCCTCCAGCGCCACACGTCCTCCATTCCAACCTTTTTTTGCTCTCATTTCCCATCCCCATTGTGCTGCCCAGATCACCAATTTCCGCCTTTTCCGGTCTTGTTATCATTATTTTCACCCCCTTTTCTCTCGTGTCACCACGTGGACCTTGAGCTCCTCACCCCTCTTCACTCGCCTCCTATTTCCTCTCGTTTCTTCCTACATGTTCTTTACCTTTCCCCGTACGAGAGCGGGACCACCGATGTCATGTGATTTTCACGTGTGCCATTAGAGGACGATGTGCCGCCCAGCCGCCTGCCACGGCTTTTATCCGCTGCTCGGTGACACCGGGTCAGAACCCGCCCCTGAGCCTCTGCAGCAGCCAATGACAGGAAGGTTCTCCGCTTCCTTGTTTCAAACTGGAGGAGATTTAAAGAGCCACAGGACAATTAAACCCACAGCCCAGGGAAAGTAGTGACAGCTTTTACCCCGTTCTACGAGTCCAGGAATTCAGGCAAAGATCCGCACAGCAGAAATAACCGATCCGGATCGTGCGGCGCTGCTACTAAGACACGTATCGGGACACGGCACACCTGAGAAAGGCCACCCGAATATTAAAACAGTGAACACTTTTAATAAAAAAAAAACCAGGCAAATATTTTCCAAGAAAAAAGGAGCCGTTTGGATCTTGGAGCGCCGGTTCCTTTGTTGAGGGGAGGCGAGATAAGACCTGTTAACATGAGACCAACCGGAGCAGGACCCCAGCAGACACAGCGGGATCTTTGACCTTGGAGTCCGTCGAGAGTCAAAAGTCCCATGCACAAATGAGACACTAATTATCCGTGCACGCACGTGCATTCACGCGCGCCTATAAAGACGCACGCGGATCCGAACGTCTGCGTTCAGGCTCGTACACACGGATTCGGCTTCCCACTGGGGCCTCAGACAAAGGACAGAGTGCATCCCCACACAAGTGCCCTTGGGGGGAGACCCCATACACCCCCCACCCTTTAACCCCCACATACACATACATTAACCCACCCCCTTGCTTGACGGCCTATTTTGAAGAATAACAAACAGACAAGCAGCCTGAGATGGGGGTGGGGCAAACGAGTCCCTCAGTGGTAACAAGGGCATTATAAGCCAATTAGGAGCGGCGGCCGGGTGAGTGACAGGCGGGGCGGCGCACAAACCGGGGCAAAGACGCGCGTTTGTGGCCACCTTTGTGTTGAACGGCATCACCGTCTGCGCAACTGTGGCCTCAGGGGCTGAAATATGTGGAAATTAACACACACACGCACAAACACAGCAGATCCACATGATCCCCTCCGCCGAGGTCCAACTCCTACACGCAAAGGCATTCAAAAGATCTCTTTGTGTCTCCCCCGTGCCAGAGGAACAGAGCAGAAAGACGAGAGAACGGGAGAAGGGGGGGCAGAAGAGGAGAAAAAGAGCAGCAAAAGGCAAAAGGGTTTGCAGGAACAACAAGGCGGAAAAAAAAGGGAGACCTGAAGGGGCGGGCGGGGGGAGAGAAGGAAAACACGGAGCAGGACACGGAGGAGCGGGAGAGGAGGAGAAGAGATAGAAGCTGGGAGAGACACCCAGGCTCCAGCGCCGCTTTGAACTTGTTTGATCCAGTTGGTCTCGCCAGGCGTTCCTCGAGATGCATTCCTGTGGCTGGCTGGGCGCACGGCGAGGAGGAGAGGGACGGGGAGACGGAGGGAAGCGGCTCCGAGGCGACTTCTGAGGAGGGCGGGAAGACAAAGGTCTGCCGGTGGAAATTAGAAGACGGGGAACGAGGACGGGAGGGGGGGGGGAGGGGAAGATCGGCGGTGACACCGAAGGGTTTATCAGAGTAACCACGGCGTTGGGAGGGAACAAGCCCAGCACCTTCTCAACACACACACACACACACACACACACACACACACACACACACACACACACACACACACACACACACACACACCAGAGCCAGGACAGGAGCAGACCCTTCAGGAATCCCGTCGCCAAGATCCCACCGGATCCCGCCGCTGATGTCAGCTGACCAAGAGTCGGATCAGCTCCGCTCCTCCAGGTCAAATACGAGGGTTCGGAATCACCGATTCCACCGACTCTCCTCGGCGTTCCCGGCGACTCGCGCAGCAGAAACGTCCGTGCGTTACGAAACGTCGGCGCCAGTCAAATCAGTTTTCACAATGTTTGCAGCTCAAAATTGCCTGTAATTTCTACGCGTTGAATCACCGTACGAGGCGGCTGTAAACTGAGCCGCCGCTTTAACCGAAGAAGAAGAAACTCTGAAAACACCCGAAAGAGACTCTTTGTGCACACACACACACACACACACACACACACACACACACACACTGGAAACGTCGGAATTAACAAATTGGAAAGGATGTGACAATAAATTAAATGTTGTCACACAAAGCATGGGTGGGTGGGCCTCATCCCTGGGGGGACCTCATCCCTGGGGGGACCTCATCCCTGGGGGGTCCGGTGGGGGTGAGGAGATGCAGACACACTCTGACCATCCATCCATGAACAGGAGAACACACACGCCTCTCTTCCAAGCCTCAACCTGTTTCCCAAAGACCAGGAGATCAGAGGGGAACGGCATGACTCAGAGAGGTTCAGATGTCTCGTCGCCATGGTGACATGTTTGTTTTTACAGCGCGTCAGGGTCTGGCGTGGGTGCACATGTTAATGTGCACACAAAATATCACCATCCTAACGTGCAACGACCCTCAGGTGTGTGTGTGTGTGTGTGTGTGTGTCCGTTAGCATGCGGCTAATGTCTGAGCTGCAATCAGAGAAGAGACGGACTTCACCAAAACTTCCCAACAAAAACCCACGGCAACGTCAGCGTTGGTCACATGACACGCTCGGCAACGTCAGCGTTGGTCACATGACGCGCTCGGCAACGGGAACCGTTCTCATTCTGATCTGACAACAGGTGTAAAGTAGCTGCTAAAACTCTCTGAGGACTAATTAACGGGCGTCTCCTGCACATCCAGGTGATGTTTGACTTCAGTTCCGAGCGTCCATAACCTCCCCCCCCCTCCCTCTCTCCCCCTCCCTCTCTCCCCCTCCCTCTCTCCTCTCCCCCTCCCTCTCTCCCCCTCCGAGCGTCCATAACCTCCCTCCCCCCTCCCTCTCTCTCCCCCTCCCTCTCTCTCCCCCCTCTCTCTCTCTCCCTCCCTCCCCTCTCTCCCCCCCTCTCTCTCCCCCCCTCTCCCCCCCTCCCTCTCTCTCCCCCCCTCTCTCCCCCTCCCTCTCTCTCCCCCCCTCTCTCCCCCTCCGAGCGTCCATAACCTCCCTCCCTCCCTCCCCCTCTCTCTCCCTCTCTCTCTCTCCCTCCCCCCCTCCCCCTCTCTCTCCCCCTTTCCCTCCCTCTCTCTCCCCCCCTCTCTCTCCTCCCCCTCTCTCTCCCCTCTCTCTCTCCCTCCCTCCCCCCCTCCCCCTCCCCCCCTCTCTCCCTCCTTCCCTCTCCCTCCCTCCCCCCCTCTCTCCCTCCTTCCCTCTCCCTCCCCCCCTCCCTCCCTCTCTGTGTACTAGTGTCTTTAGTAGACTTGTGGTAATCCTCTTAGCGTATGCTGCTTAAAGCTACGAGCATATTATGTAACTCCTCTAATCCAGCACCGCATCAAGACAGACAGCAAAAGACCACAACCCTTGCTCTCTCTCTCACACACACACACACACACACACACACACACACACACACACACACACACACACACACACACACACACACACACACACACACACACACACACACACACACACACCGCTGAGACCTGCAGTGGCTCTGGATGCTCTAACGTTCAGTGTTTTGAGGAGCCATCAGACTGAGGCGGTCCGATTATCTTCTGCGGGTTTCGGCGCCGCTACAGAGGGAAACCGAACGTCAGATCGCCGCTTCTCTCCGCGTCCCCGCTGCCCCTTTCACATATTCCTTATATGCTCTCCATAAACGGATTATCTAACCAATAAGATGGCAGAAAAAGAAACAATATCTCACCCTGTCCTCCTGCTCGATCTGTTGCCAGGGCAACAACGCCCATCTTTCCGTGCCCCATCTGTCTTGGGTACACATCAGAGGCCAGTCATAAATGTGGAATGACAGCCGAAGAAGGCTGGGAGGGAGGAAATGTGGTGGGAATAAGAGGGAAAAGAGGGAACCTGACCGGGACACTGTGGCCAGTTCAATATCTGCTCATCGGGCCGGGGAAGAACCGGGGATCACACCTGCTTTAGACGC
The DNA here is from genome assembly GCF_901000725.2 of Takifugu rubripes. Lineage (NCBI taxonomy): Eukaryota > Metazoa > Chordata > Actinopteri > Tetraodontiformes > Tetraodontidae > Takifugu > Takifugu rubripes. The sequence continues at coordinate 1,303,607 of NC_042301.1, read as the reverse complement.
CGTCATTACTCTATTTTAGCTGTATTTCCATTAAAATCCTCGAATCCTCCCAAGTGAGATGCAGGATTTTGGTGTCTCTGAGGTGCTTCTGGATCAACATCTGGAGGAATCTGCTCCAGCTCCAAACACTGACTCCAAAACCCGAAGCTTCCCGTGTCCAGAGGAGCGTGAAGAGCCTGAGCTCCATCGGGTTTCTGTTCATCTGCCAGCGGCCGCCGCTCAGCACGCTCCCGCTCCCTCCCCGATGACGACACTTCGGACTGGAGGAAGATCCGGAAACTTTTGGGTTTTAGCGAAGGACTCGCACTTGGAGGAGCTGAAACGGAACATCTGACAACAGGAGGCCACCGAGTGTTGTTTATTTACTAGGAACAGGAATGAGTCCCTTTCTTAGGTGTTCAACCTCCAGGATCAGGCTCGTTAAACAGAGCGATGGTTTGAAGGAGGACAGTCTGCCCCCCCCCCCACACACACACACACACACACGCACACACACACACACACTCACAATCAGGCCTGTGTCTTTAACATTTTCTCAGAATTTTATCACCATAAAGAGCGCTAATTACAGGCTTAAACATGTGGCCATACACACACACACACGCACACACACACGCACACACTCACACACACTCAGTCACTCCCACCTTCCCAACTCAGTTACAGCATGAACATAATTAGAAACTTGAGAAAGCCATGAATGAGCGAGGAGGAGGAGAGATTAGAAAAGATGAAAAAGTTCGTTTTAGGAGACGAACGGCGGGGATGGTGTCCTCGCTCGCCGTTTATTTTAGAGCCGTTCCTTTCAGACGGGCTCCCCCAGACGCAGTGATGGCGGCCTGGACCCGTTCTCCGGTCGTCCCAAACCCTTCTGTTTCCCATCAGAACCATCATCACCATCTGACTGTGTCTGTTTGCATCTGTCTTTCTCTATTTTTAGGCCTCTATTTCACAGATTAGTTTCCTATTTATAGCCCGCTCATGATGTCCAATAAGGGGGCCCATTATGGGAGAATTACACCGTCACAGGGACTCAAACACCTCCCATTTGGCAGTGATCCTGACCCCCCCCTATCTCTGTGCTCTCCTCCCAACCCCTCCAACCACCACAATGCTCTATCAATACAGGGTGGCTCCTGGCAGAGGGCCCAACCCTGCAGTGGAAACTTTGCACAGGAAACAGGCCTTTCCAGCACGATAGTGTGTGTTTCAAGAGCGCGTTCGCTCCACCAGGACTCCCAACATGTGGCGACCACGGACACGCAGCCCCCCCCCCCCCCGGGATAAATGAGCAATAGACGCGAGGCTTCTTTCTACTTTATACATTTTCCCTCCTTAAAAAAACCAGAGAGGACATTACATAATTCTCCAAACACTTCCTCCCCGAGCCGAGAGCACTCTGGCGTTTTATCAGACACACACTTGACATATCTGAGCAGACAGGCAGCCCGTTTCAGGCCGTCTGCATCGCAGTCGCCATGACAACGGCGAGAGAACAATCCACAAAAACAGCCACTCAGGGGAGGGAGGACAGAGAGAGAGAGAGAGGCCGGCTCAGGCTCCGGGACGTTCCTTTGTCCAATCCCAAAGTCTGCCAGCTTCACCTGTGTTTTCTAGACCGCCAGAATCAGGCGTGGTCATTTAGGCGCGTCACGACGCCGCCTCGCGACCCCGCGACCCCGCAGGGCTGATGTTCACAGCTGCACGGCGCTCCCAGGGGATCGCTCCGACGGGGTCCGATGGTCAGACGTTAAAGAAATTTTAATTTTAAAGACGCGGCTCGTTTGGAGTTACCTGGAAAACACCAGATTTTTATCCACATCCCAAACGCCTCCTTCAGATTGACACCGCCGCGTATATTCAATAAGTTTCGTGCAGCAGCATCACGGCCTCCATTACAGTAACACTATCTTTTCCTGGCAAACCCACTTCCGCCGCCCTTGGCAACGCTATCGCCTCCTCCTGAAAACCCCAAATGTGATTAGTTGACGTATACATGAAGCCTCGACGCTGGTCTGATGCTCTGCAGCGATAACCTGTGGGTGAGTAACACGCTAACTCACCCACAGCTTTACTACTAATGCACAGATGCAACAGAGGCACCTATAGGACGGAACCGCCTGGGCCCGGCCTCCTCTCCGGGGGTCCCGACCCCAAAGCTAAAGCCAGAGGAGGTGGGCGCAGACTGAAGGCAGCTTCCACTCGCCAGGACCATATTGTTGGTGTTTGCATAGCACACAGGTGTAATGAAGTGGAAAAGCACCGGGGTGGAAAATACACTGTTAATGTTCCAAAATATTTAGTAAATGTGCACAACAAAGATTAGGACTTTTCCATCTCCCCTGGGGCCTCCACTGGCTGACAGTTAGCATCCTCCGGGGGCTCTCGTTGCTAGGCTTTCTGCAGCGCTCATTAAGGATCCATTAAAAACTCAATGGCTCCTTAACAGTCAACAAGCCCAAAATAAAACAAAAACTCCTCACTGGCACTCTTCACCGAGGAGGAAGTTTAAGAAATGCTCACAACTCACACTCATTTAAGTCATCACGGGCCAGGAAAGGCATTTGATAAAAACTTTAGCCCGAGTTTCTGGCTGGAAAAGCGCTTGAAAGGAAGAAAGAAACGGGAATCGTTTGCTGTTTGTTGGCGATTCCTGCTCAGAGCATCCATGTTGTGCACGTGTCTCATCAACATCGCCCGCAGCTCCCACAAAACAGACAAGAACCCAGGCCGAGGAGATGTTGATGTGCTGGTGGAGCGGCGAGAAAACCAAACACGAGGGTTTTAGGCCGCTGTTTCCAGCAGGAAGACGCCGATGTAAATACGGAGTGTTTACACTCCAACGGAGATCGTAACCGAGCTCCGGAAAGAGAAGCTCGACTCAGTCGTATCTTCAATACGAGATGGTGCAAATAAGAGTTTTACTTTAATGTTCAAATGTCACGTAGCGCTAGCAACACTGTGGCACAAGTGCTGTAATTAGAGTGGATTTCAGCCTTTTCCAGGTGATCCGTTCCTCCTGCTGAAGAGCCACAGCTCCGAAGATAACGAACAAATCTGTTGGTCGCGGTCCAACAAAACGTTCCACTATTTTGTTAAAAAGTAAAGCAGCTTTAAAAGGGAGGCCAGAAAGCGCGGCGTGGTTATGAAAAGAGCAGCTGGTGCGTTTCCTTGGTTGTGATCCGTTGCTGCTTCTATTTTAGGAGCCATTCAGGAAGTGATCTGCAGACAGACGAAGCGTAGCAGAATTCTGCTCGACTCCTCCTCAACCAAAACAATTACGGCTGAGTGGAAGATGTCGAGGAGGCCGCGGGGGAGCCCGACGCTGTTGTTAGCGAGCGTGATAGTAACAGGAACCTGCTCCCGAGAACCCATCCCATCCCATCCCATCCGATCCGATCCGATCCGATCCGATCCGATCCGATCCGACGCCTCGCGCGTCCTCCTGGAGAACTCAACAAGTCCTGGTCACTTTAATCCTGAACCAGCGTAGAGAAGCTCGACGCCACATGTGTTGCTACACGTTTCAGCTCGTTTATTAACTACCCCTATTGCCCCGTGTACTGCACACCAGAGGTGGCTGGAGAGCGTCTAAACCCCCGTTAACGCAGCATCCTCGCCGTCCTGCCGCCTCCCTTCCTGCGCGTTTATCCGCCATATTGCCCTCTGCAGTATTATCAGATAATCTGTTTTGTGTAGCTTTTTTCGCCCCTGCACTGCAGCCACTGTGGCACAATTACCCCGGTTGCCGCACTAATGGGTATTGATGCGGCCGAGGGCCTCACACACACTTGCACACACAAACATTCATAAAAAATTCATGATACCGGCTCAATGGGAAGATGTGGGGGGTCCGGACAGGCCTAGGAGGGACGAATAATGCCATTTAAGTGGCGGATAATACAGGCCGCACACTTTTGTGTAAAGTGGATGTGCAGCACACGTGTGTGTGTGGGGGGGGGGGGGGTTGAGAGGAATAAGGAACTAAACCACAGATCGATGCAGACAGGATGTAAAGAAATAGAAGAACTGAAGCCAATGCTGGGGGACAAAGGTGAAAAGACTGGAAAGGGAAGAGGTGCCCGGGATCGGAGGAGTCAGGAGAGACAGAAAGTGACAGACGAACGCCGTCTGAGCGAGGCTCAAAGGAAAACAGCAACAGGAAGTTCAGCGGGCTGCTGACTGGCACCAACAGGAAGTGGAACGCTCGGAGAGGCGTGACGTTTCCTCAGCACAGCGTCGGCACGAAGAAGCTCCGATGAAGAGCGTGACCAGACCAGAGGACTCGGGCGACTCAGGTGACGTCCCTCAGACGCTCCGCGGCGGCTACGTGATGCTGCGGAGGTCGGCCGCCGCCTCCCAAACACGAGAGACTAGCGGAATACGAGGGTTTAACACTTAAATAAACCAGCGTTTCTTTAACAGGTGCGGGTCATTATGGGGGCGACGGCCTGTTCGGAACATCGGCTTCACGCCTTTATTATTCCAGCTTCTCCTCTTTGCTCGGAGGGCAGAGGAAAAGTTCCCCCCCGCTCATCCCGGGCCCGACATGCGTGTGTTCCTGTAGAACATGTGAAGAAGCGTGGGCGGGCGGGCGGGCGGCCATGTGGCGGCGGCCGCCGCCCCGACCCGTCCACGGCGTGTTTGGGTAAGGGTGGAAATTTAAAATAAAATAAAACAAGAAAAAGAAATGAACACGGCGAAAGTCACACACGGAGAAGGGATGAGAGAGCACAAGAAGAGCGCACGTATGAGTCAAAAGCAGCATGTCTGAGGTCACAGACGTGCGCTGACGTACGTGCTGATGAGTGTGAGCTCCAGCCAGCTCAGTGGGTTAAATATAGCGCCCAGGCACCGATCCCAGCTGACTTTAGCACTACGGTAGCCACCAAGAGCTATATATGCTACGCTGGCGCTGTGCTAACGCTGAAACTGGAGAAGAAGTGAGCGGGGGGGGGGGGGGGGGGGGGGGAGGGAAGGGAAGGCCTCGGATTCATGAAAACCCAGCCGCCCACACTCAGGCCTCAGCTGCCAAAAGTTGGGGGGGGGGGGGTCAAGCAGTGTGCAGAGTTGAATAGCCGCTTGAGCTACTGTGGTTTAATGAAAGTACGGCGCCCCCGAGGCCCAGTTCAGCCCAGCAGCCGCGCGTTTGCACCAGTTAGGGAGCTAAATGGAACCGGATATGTCATCGAAAACACGGGTCACAGCGCAGCGTTAGCCAGCGCAGCGTTAGCCAGCACGTTAGCCAGCGCAGCGTTAGCCAGCGCGCTAGCCGGCCATTTAGGGTGGTGTGCACGGGGACCGTTCCACGTGCATCGGTGGGCTCATCACCACTGTAGAATATTAGCAGGGGTCAGCTTAAGTTAAATTAAGTTAGCAGACAAGTCTTAAGTAAGTGACCGACGTTCCCATTAGTCGGGAATGTTCAGAACCTGCTCCGAGGTGAGAAGATGCTGCTTTTCCATTCTTTCTTGCATGCAGGAGAATTTAAATCTGACTTTGATTCTGAGACACACATTAAATAATCACCACCTAAAAAACACTTATTTAGCAAAACAAAAAGCCATCAAACCAACCAGTTTTGTCCAGAATAAGAATACCGACGTATCGGTTACAGCAGGTCCATCTGCACGATGTTTCTCCTTCGGTTCTGACCAGCTCGGTTAACAACTCACCTCAACCAGCACCTGGTTTCCACGGGCCTGAACTACCCGACGACCCTCAGCAGCAGCTGTTCATGGAACAAACTCCCAGGACTAAACTCTGGGATGAGAGGAAGAGTCCAGTCGCTGAGACCGCCCGGACCGACCAGAACCTCTCCACCCATACGCGGGAGACCCGTTAGCCCGGAATGTCCCGGAATGCACGTGACTACGCGACACCCGTAGGAACAAGCAGCATGTTTGGGCCATGAGGTTTGGGCCCTAACCCTCACATGTGTGGTCACATTACCGGCATCCCAAATGGATCGGTACCGTGGTGACACGACGCAGGCGCTCCTGGGTGTCTGCGCGTGCACGTGATGTGCGCAGCTACAGGAGCAGCACGCACGGCGTTCCTCGAACGCCTCTTTCTGTTGTGGCCGCGTGCAGCCATCTAGCAGCAGCTCACAGAAGCCAGGAGACAGAGGGAGGGGACTTCTGTCCCGGCTCGTCTCCTTCACCAGTTAAACTGGCTCCAAGAGCCCAAAAGGAGTCAGAACCAGAACCTACGGTCTCTGTAATGTAGCCGTTGTTGGGCAGAGGAGGCGCTACAATGACCGCGTCAGGAGGCTCTAATCCCCCCATTCTCTGAGGATCTGATGAAGACCATCAAAGGGGAAGTTGGGTCCAGGAGTGTGACGGGTCGGTCCCGGGCCGCTCCCGGGCCGCTCTGTCCACCGCTGCTGCTGCTGGGCCCGCGTGGCTCCCTTCAGCAACCACCACAAATAAAGACGGTCTAATTTTGCATTTCAAAGAGGAGGAACCGGGCTCCTTCCAGCCAACAAAGAGGACAACAGCGCTGACATTTGCGACACGTCCTTTGGTCTTTTCAGAGGGAAAATAGTGCTCGCCCACATGAGGTGGGGCAGAACCGGGGCCACTACGCCCAACTGGACGCCTCTCACCTGTCATTTCCTCCAAATGCCACCTGGAGACGGAGCAACCGGGACGAGCTCGCCATCAAACCTCCCGAGTCTTTAACCACGACAACACAAGGGAATATTGAGAAGTTGTCCGCGGAACGAAGGCGCCCGCCACCTACTCGGGCAGGTGGGCGAAGGCGTCCAAAGACCTCAATCGAGGGGGAAACTGCTGGTTCGGTGTCTGGTTGGAGATTGTGACCGAGGCCAAATGCGACCACGACACCGTCTGCATCAGAGAACCAAGAAGCAAAAAGCAGAAGTGGCTTTTGTGCTGCACAAACACACGCGGGGCTAACCTCCAAAAGTTGCCTCAAAAGTTCCCGAGCTGGAAATCCTAATCTGACGAGCAGCAGCTCCTTCCAAGCGTGGTTCCGAGGGGTGCAGCGGGAGACCACCGCTCGTCCCGGGTCCTGCTGCTCCGCCTCTCGGGTGTAAACAAAGGCGCCACCCGGCCGCCGGGCTCGGAAAGTCCCCCCTCAACTACCGACAGCACCCGGCCAACGGGTCCTCAACAAGTTAAACAGGCAGCCGGAGCAGCACGCACGCCCCCGACAAAGGTGACCCGAGAGCGCCCGGTCCTTACCGCTATCAGCGTGTTATTCCTCTGCTCCGCGGAGGAGGCCGAGTCCGGCTCCGGGTGCTTACTCTGCGGCTGCTTCCCGCTGCCGCCGGCCGACTTCTTGGCCCTCTGCTCCAGCGTGCGCTGGTACAGGCTCACCGTCTCCCTCCGCTCGATGTCCACCTGCTCGGCGTGAGCCTGCTGGTACCTGTTCTCGCAGGTGACGTGGTGTCTCCGGCAGCCCTCTATCCGCTGCCTCAGCCGCTCCACCACCGTGCTGTGCTTAGTGATGCCCACCGCCCCGGGGGGCACCACGCCGCCGGCGGACGGGTTCATAGTGTTGTTGATGCAGAGACTGCCGTTGGGTCCGGCAGCGGGGGAGGCGAAGTCCCCCATCGCTGGGACGAGAGGCTGCTATTTTGGAAGAACTTTCCCCCCCGTCAGGTTCACAGCTACAGCCCCCGCCGCTCTCTCCCACCTACCGGCCTTCGCCTCTCCGTCTCCCCCGGAGAGTGTCCAGCGCCCGGGCAGCGGAGGGGGGGAAGGCGAAACTAGAGCCGGGGGAGGTTTAAAGGTGCGGGAGCCTCGCAGTCGTGCGTGAGTGTTCCTGTCTCCAAACAAACCTCTCCCGAAAACACAAATACGAGCCGAGAGAGTCCCAGCACCAGCCGGGAGAAGAGCCGCTGCCAGGCGCCTCGGTGGGGAAATAGAAGCGCGGACGTGCGGATGTTAGCGGTCATATACACGCGAACCGTCCGGCGGAGGAGCAGCAACGGCGGCGGCGGCGGCAGCAGCAAACTCGCCGTTTCACCGCGTCGTCCTTTGAGAAAAAGTTTTGCTGCCTGAACCGAACGGGCCGTGGAGTTCTCCGAAGAACTTGCATCTCATACGGCTGCAGTCTGAAAGGAATCCCAGGTGAAGGTGGCGTCGGCTCGGGTTAGGGAGCAGAGGCGCCCTCGGTTCGTCCAGTAGCGAAGCGACTGGAGCGGAGATAGGAAGCAGTGGCGGAAGTGTGCGGAGGGTGGGTGGCTGCCGCCTGCCACCATCACAATAATCAGGTCCGCGTCTCCACCATGCCAGCGGAGTGATATCAGGACAGGGCTGAGTAAAACCAGCCAGAGGCTGT
>NC_042301.1:1232797-1290297 GCF_901000725.2 Takifugu rubripes | reverse complement strand
CAAACTGAGGGGATAAAAAGAACAACCGGGTCTTTGTGTGTAACGCTCGCTCACTTACTCGTCTTTGTGGGTTTCCGCGCACCCGAATACATGCACATTAGTCAGCCGCGGGGTCAAAGGTCAGCTGACTCAGGGCCCTCCACACTTGTGTTCTGTCCTGTGGTTCCGTGACTCTCTGCAGCACAGCTGGATTCATCTGCGTCCCAGACCAGCGCCGCTCCAAAGGGCCCAAATGTCCCGTGTCTGCTGTGTGAGTGTGTGAGTGTGTGTGTGTGTGTGTGTGTGTGTGTGTGTGAGACCAGATGTCCACTCTGGCAGCACCAAACTGCCAGGCAATGGGACACACACACACACACACACGCACACACACACCACTCTCTCTCATTCTCATACTTTCTTCCTCTCTTTCTGTTATGTAGCAAATCCTGCTACTGATCATACTGCTTCTTGGATGTCACTACCAAAACACACGCACGCACACACGCACGCACATGCACATGCACACGCACACAGGCCAAGATAAAGATCAGACAAACATATTGGGAGTTTTGTTTGAGGCTGTAGCTTTAGCACCAGAGCTGCCAAGTGTGCTCCTTTAGTCTCCTTCCCTGTGTGTGATCAGGCTGATCCCAGATCAGCCCTCTGATGGAGCTGGTCACGTCTGGACCAGGAAGAGACAGCCGGGACTTTATTCTCCAGCATACGTGCACAAACGCGTAAAACAGAACCCAAGCCAGTGGAAACAGCGTCAACCTGTCCTGGGTCAACATCAACACATCCACCAGAGGAGCAAACACGTCCTTCACGCAGCAGAACCGCTAATTATCATCTGCTCTGTCTAAACACACATTAACTGCTGTCAGACTCCCAGTTAAAGCCTTGCTGCTCTTTTGTTGCACATTTTCCCACCCTAACTATGGCAATACTACGGCGTCGGCCTCTGAAAACGTCTCTAATATCATCTAATTTCAGGACATTGACCCAAACTTGAGGAGACCGACCATCAGGTCTCTGAAACGCAGTATCCAACGGTGTCCACAAGGGGGCAGCCTGCTGCCTCAGCGCTAAAGTCACACTTTTGTCCTTTAATTTGCTTTATCACAGGCCAACAAAGTCAGAGAGAGTGACAACAACCATAGATTCACCTGCATTACATGGTTATAAGTGATTAATAGACAAACGGTGAAACAGAAACACACGTCCTCACTTTCCAGGTTAATATGTAGCTGGGTGTGCATACTGGTGCAAATCTTCCCCGTATAATCCCTTTCTTTAGACTCAAACTTTGACCCCTTGACAGTTTTCCTTGTTGGGTGGCCAGTCTTCTGTTTGGGCTCAGCGGTTGCCATGACAACACTGTAACCCGAGCCACCTGTCAGGTAGGAAAGGAGGACACACTGATGTGAATGATTCATGCATGCAGCAGGCGAGAGCCAGAGCGAAAGAATATAAGTCAGAAAAGGAGAGAAGGATGATAAGAGCGAGATATCCTGGACATCTTGGACATGGATGGGTGATTGTCTGAAACCCAAAAGGAGATGGTGGAGCGTGAGGAGACCCCAGGCATGGAGGCTGAGGTGAATGAAGAGGACGGGACCTTCATTAACGTCTCCCTGGCGGACGATCCCGGTAGGCCTCGTCAGATCAGAAACGTAAACATTTATAGTGGCTAATGCAGATCTGTTGCGGCTCCTCGCTTATGGTTTGTGTCTGAACAAAGTCCAGTCAGGCGGCAGCGAAAAGCCTGTAAAACCAGTGTTCTGCTGACGTGAACAGGACTGAGGTGGAGGTGTGGCTGCAAGCGGCTTCCACTGGTTTGATCACGGGGACCAGCACGTCCTTAAACTGGCAGGACACTGTTCAGGCGAAACTCAACCACACATGTATACAAATAAACAACATTCTATTGTCTCATATGTCAGGTAAACGAGCTCATCTTAATCGGACCTCATGCCCTCTTCACATAAATAAGACAAGAAGACAAGAAAACAACAAATATACTCATATATGTTTATTTCCCCAGGCGAATAAAAACAAACAGCGTCATTTTTAGGCTGGACATAAAATAAAAAAAACAGCTCAGGTGCGTTAAAAGTGAAGGGAACGATCAGCAGGTCCTCACAAGTGCGGTAAAAGACGCGCGGGCGCCCCCTGCTGGGCGACGGTGTGACGCACACAAAGTGACGACATGATGACGCTGATGAGTGAAGCGTGAAATATCATCATCTTCATCATCCCCGCACCGTCACGGAGATTCCGCTGTGTTTACTGCCCATCTGTGTTTACAGGACAACATATATCGAAACTCGGGTGAGTAAACTGTGTATTTCCAGCGATGCGTCACCGGAACCTTTCGTTGCTTGAACAATTAGCTCATGGCCATTCCCAACATTTGCGGTTTTCAGGGTATTTTTCGTCGCTAAGTTATCGCTGTTTTCACGTAGAACAACTTTATGCTGCTTTCTGACTTGACGTTATTTTCGAGAGGACACTTTGCTGCATTTGATGCTGACGTAGTTTGTTTTGCGGCGCTCTGCAGCTAGCAGCAGTGACTGTTAGCTCACAGTGCTAACACATCCGAGCCCATTATCGGACACATCCAGTCCTTCCGTCAAATCGAGTGTTTGGAAGAAGGATTGACTCGATACTCCACTGTACGATCTCCTCCAACACGTTTCCAAATTCAGTAGCCCCCATCTAGGATTTGTCGACTTACATTCTGGACGTTCTTGTGGGTGCTGGGAGTGATGGAGACGCCAGTGAGGGTCCGGAAGTGCTGCAGATGTGACCAGCTGAGTCGGTGAAAGTCAACCAAGTGCTGTTTCAAAGCCGTTGGGATGTTTCAAAGCACCAAACCAAAGCAGCCAGTGGACGGCAGCCTCTTATTTATGTCCTTCGGCGGGTCTGGTTAAAAGAGAAGCCATTACTGCCACAAATATGCCACGATTAACCAGCTAATGGGTGTTTAATGACATGAAGCCATCACAAAGCTGATGCAGATCATGGCTGTGTTGAAATCAAATCTATTAACGTGCAAGTTCCTGTCCAGCAGCATCACATCTCTGTTGTGCTCCACTTGCAGCAGACAGCAGATCCTCCAGGCTGTATCCAACAGAGGAGAACCAGCGCGTCACCATGAACTGCGACCTCGACGGTTCGCCCGCCGCCGCCCGCCAACCTTCGTGTCAGTGAGGTCAATCATGGAACGAGAACGTGATTGGACGAGTGTTTGTCTTACAGGTGATGTGGAGAACCAGGTGGAATTGGAGGAAAAGACAAGGTTGATAAACCAGGTACTGGAGCTTCAGCACACACTTGAAGGTAACAGCACACACACACACACACACAGTTGTGACCAGGTTCTGACATCATCGAAGCTCTGCGTCGTGTCAGAATCGTGTTCTAACCCGGCGCTCCTCGACCTTTTTGTTCCCTTTCTTCGTGCAGACCTGTCGGCGCGCGTCGACGCCGTCAAGGAGGAGAATCTGAAGCTAAAGTCGGAGAACCAGGTTCTGGGTCAGTACATTGAGAACCTCATGTCCGCGTCCAGTGTGTTCCAGGCCACCGACACCAAGGCCAAACGGAAATGATCCCCCTGGCGGAGGAACCCGAGAGGAATCTACCCTGGGGGAGGGAGGGGGGCTGTTTTCTTAGTTGTGTGATGCTACTAATTTAATAATTCAAATTCTTAAGGTGTTTTAACGAAGCAAGGTTCAGTTGTGTAGGTTCCGAGTGTGTCGCTGTCTAACCGACCAAGTATTCTCATCCTGAACATTTTAGCCTTTATTTTTGTAAATGTTTTTTTGTTATTTTTAACTTGAGCAGTTTTTGTCAGGTCTGAGATGTCGTTGGATGTATATAACGCATGACTTTATGCTTCAGTAATAAACTCCTGGATGGGTCACGCCTCTGAGGTGGCTTTATTGCACGTAAAGAAACGCCGTGAAATCCTAAAAACACATTTATCAGCGGAGCCGAAGGAACAGGAGCATCATGGTGGGAGGGTGGAGGAGCTACTTAGGAGCATTAGATGTTTGTATTGGGGGGGGGGGTGCAGAGACTGTAAATAGGCTGAGTGCTATTGATCCACACCGGACGCTGGGCCCTCCAGCAATGCATCCTGGGAAATGGCAGGTGAAAATGTGTAAGCTCAGGCAACACGTCAGTAGTAAATTAATTTAATTCCAACAGCGATGTACAGTTTGCAAATGTAAACGGGGCAGATGCTGGGAAACTACCAAGCACCTTCGGAACGCCGAACTCTGCCTGGAATCACAACACTGCAGCGGCAGCTTCAACAGATAACGCAGGTTATCGGTGTTTTATCTTCTGAAGTGGAACTCCAGAAGGAAAGGAAAGGAAAGTAAGTGATGCTTCTTCAACTTGCCTAACATCTAAACGGAACACTTAAGAGGTAAACGTCCAAAAGAGCTCAAACTAGCCCCAACTAGCGGGAGGACTTAACCAGACCATCACCAGCTGCTGCTGCTCTCATGAGAAAGAAGGAGGACCTGTAAAGCCTTGGAGATCCGCTGGAGAAGGGGAGCAGGACTAGAGGGGAGGATGAGAAGAGGGGGGACACACAGCTCTGGGGGGGGGGGGGGGGGGGGGGGGGGGGGGCAGGCTACCCAGCGGTCTCCATTCAGAGGAGGGGAGCAGCAGCAGATGAGCGTCCACCTGCTCCACATCAGGGAGAAGCAAGACACCAGCTTCATCTCCTCAGTCTTTCCGTGCTCTCCTCTTCCTCGTGGTTTGTTTGGGGCTCTCCTGCGTGGCCTCCTCCTCCTCCTCCTCCTCCTCCCCCTGCAAACAGGAAGCTCCTCAGGTCGCGTGCAAAAATGGCTGAATGAGCTGTCAATGGTCAGGACGTGGCGCCGTTAAAATAATTAGTGATACGGGAATCTTAATGTCACCGACCTCGTGGTCTAATGGCTGCTGTGCTGTGCTTTCCTCCTCCTCCTTCTCCTCTTCTCCCTCCTCCTCCTCCTCCTCCTCATCCATCAGATCCTCTGCATCATCTTCGATATCTTCATCCTCCTCAGCGGCTTCTGTTGTTTTTCAGAGGAGAACAAATGTGACAGCAGCAGAGACAAAGAGCTAATTTAATAATCATAACCACGCTGGCAGAAGACGCTGGACCAACCAGCAGCCGCTGTAGCCTCGGTAGCCTCGGCCTCTTTGTCTTCTTTATTGGCTGCACCCTCCTCTTCCTCCTCCTCCTCTTCCTCCTCTTCCACATTAGCCTGTGGAAGGTCCGTTTTCTTATATGCGTAGCCATCATCTGCTTTCTAGAAGAAATCCACAAAACAGAATCCAAGTCATGTCTGGAAGATGCTGTTTTTAAAGCAGCCGTTGCTCTTGTTGGAGCTCTTCCTACCTTTGGCCAGCAGAAGAGCACCAGCAGGCCGACGGGCAGCCCCACCGTCAGCAGGTAGATGATCCAGAGCCAGGGGCGCTCCTCTGCTGCCGTCATCAGCTGAGCAAAAATCCCCGGCTGGGTGGTCGGCACATGGAGCAAGAACGAGAGTGCACGTGAGACGCTTGGACCGGCGGCCCACACACGCTCGCAGGGACGAGACCGGGCTCACCTCGTTGGCGCTGGCCACCAGCTTCTTCAGCCCCCAGCTGTCCGAGGCCCAGCGGTCGGCCACCTCCTTCTGAGAGGTGATGATGAAGTTGTCAAAGTAAATGTCTGAGGTCATGGACCACAGCTCCAGGCCCAGGGCTTTGATGGGAGTCATCATAAATGGCTGCAGGTCTTCGAAATAGTCCGGGTTGCTGATCTTGCGCGGCTTCCAGGCTCCCTTACCAGAACGAAACGATGGTTTTTGGGATGTTTCAAATGCAAACGTAGAAAATCCAATTTACCTGATAGTTGGGGTTGTCTACCAGAGGGGCTTTCCACTTGCCCTTGTACTCCAGATTGTTGATCATGGGGCGCTTCCATTTGCCACAACCGGGCGCAGTCTCGCAGGCCGGGTTGGGAATCTGAGGGGCTTCCCACTCTCCGTCCATCTCCTCGTCCCTGCACACAACCATTTCAACAGCTGAGATCCTGCCCTGGAAGAGCGCCGCTCTAAGATGACCACGGGGGTTCGTCTGCCCACCAGTCCTCCGGCTTCTCAGCATTTGGGTCAGGGATGAAGTCCGATTCCTCGTCCAGCCAGCCTTCGGGCTTGACGGCGTCGGGGTCTTCGATTTTTGCCGGAGCATCTTCATCCCTGAGGAACACAACGTGATCAGGAACATTAGCTTCTCGGGGCGCTGACGTTTGGACGCGAGTGGTTCTGAGTGGTCACCAGTCGTCAGGCTTCACAGCCTCCGGGTCGGGAATCTTGGCCCTCTCGTCCCAGTCCTGAGGCTTGGAGTCGGTGGGATCGTCGATCTCTTTGAGGGGGTTTACCGGAGGCACCACGTCGTGCAGGAGGCTGCCGTGGCCGACGCTGGACTGGTCGATGAACATCTCATAGCTGTTGTCTGGGTTCAGGACTGACCGAGAGAACGCGTGCGTTGTAAAAACGTGCACAGACGACGGCAGCAAATGGGGGAGGAGGGGGGGGGGGGAGTGTGACGCACCCAGAGTGTAGAGGTGTGTCTTCCGGTCTGTGTAGAACTTCTTGAGATCCACATCAGGCCTCTTGGCGTGTTTCTCTTCCCAGTCTTTGTTCAGAGGGTTCTGGTGGCGGAAGATGAAGTGCAGCTTGTAGTCCTCGCCACACTTGTCCGGTCCGAACATGATAGTGTACGGCGTACGGTCCTGAAACTGCTCCTAGAGCAAAACAACAGGGGCTTTCATTCACCCAATTTACCCATGTTCTATTATTTGCCCGTTTCTGAGTAGAAAACAGGGTAGAATGGTCCAACTCTCTTAATCTGTCTCCGCAGCTATTGCAGGGCTCTGTTCAGGGAGGAGGTTCCTCTAGAGGTTGACACTCTATTTCTTACCAAAACAACCTACTGTAGTACTCATGAGCAGAGTTTCCTCTGAAGCCATCTGTACCCACCAGAGTGAGACTGCCGGTGTCTGAAAGCAGTTTGATGTACGCTCCGCCACAGTCGATACCATCTTGGAAATTCACCTCATACCTGCACGGCCATCACAGAAGAGCCCGTTATTTTATTAGTTTATTTTATCTGACGTGGTGCGGCACCGGGCGGCTGCACCACACACGGCAGAACTCACTGAACAACCAGAGGCTCGTCTTTGAAGACAAAAGGTCTGGCTAGCATAGCGGCGATAGCGTGGTGTTTCGCACGGGATTTCAGCACCAGACCCTGGTCTCCAGGAACCCTGTTCTCCTTCAGCTGCTCCACGGCCCACTTCCCTACAATAAGAGATCAACGTTCAACAACAGGAATCCTCTTGCTTTCCCTTCTGGGAGGATATCAACCAGAATTTCACCAACCATCGTATTTGGAGATTTCTTCATCGGCGTCGCCCTTGACAGTTTTTGACAGCTGCCATCTGAGGACACAAGCGTCACAGTTTGCTTCCACACGCTCACCAAGACTTTGAAATTTGGAAATGCGGTGACATTTTAGAGGGGTCTCAAAGTAATTTACCTTTCCAGGGATCCGTCATCAAATGTCTCCACAAAGTAGACATCTCCAGTGGGGACAGGAGTCTTATATATTACCTGGTGCACAAGGAGGAGGAGGTCACATCCAGCCCGGTTCCCACTGATACCCACATTCATGAACCACCACGTTCCTTTTGTTGAAGCAACGGCGGGTGCTACTTTTAAATTTTACTCTGAAATACTGTCCATCACTCACCTGGAAGGAGACATTCTCATCTCCACCATCCTTCCCACTCACGTCCACCTCCTCCTCCTCTTCCTCCTCTGCCACCAGAACCTTTAACTCCTCTTCATTCAAGCTCAGCTCATCAGCGTCTGAAATTTGGACGTCCGACTCCTCGTCCTGAGCCCTAATTGCTGTGGCAACCAGGGAGGTGAGGAGAAGGACGCGCCATATCCAGCCTCTATCCACCTTCATCTGTGGAGTTTAAAAACAGCAGAGGGTAAAGCAGGGGTGCCAGAGGTGTGTGTGTGTGTCTGTGTGTGTCTGTGTGTGTGTATAGGAGGATGAGGGAGAGATTGATAGTTATTTATGGCAAGCAATGTGGTCCGGTGAGTGTGTTCAGGAGGACATAGATGGTATAAATAGAGAACAAGTGTGTGAGCCAGAGAAAAGCTCAATGTCCCTTCTGTCAGTTTCTTCACCATCATCCTTAACTTGCTTTTCTATCTTGTATCTAGCTATAATTATACTTTTCTTACGTTCCCTTTAGCCCCAAATCGAATAATTTGCTTATTAATTACTAGTCTCAATTAACAAAATAGTCTCAATTTGAGTCGCTGTTTTGTGATAATTGCTAATTTTGTTCGTAAAGACCAAAACCCCATAAACTCATGGCCATTTAAAGGCAATCTATCAACGCTATATGCATATAGTTTATTTGTATTTAGCTTAATTAACGGTAGCATGTTAGCTTGGTAAATTAGCAGCGATGTCTCGCGGTCATCGATCGATAGAATGAATGAGCGCAGAAAACGTACCTCGAGCTTTGCTGCTCTCGGGGGGAAAAAGGAAGAAAAATACAACCGAATATCTGGCGACTGGTCTTCGGAACACACCGCTGCGAGGGAGGGAAAAAACACGCGCTTTTTTGGCAGCCAAAGATGCAGCGCAGCCGATATTTCGGCCGAGATAACGGTCAGTGGCCCCTGTCAGTGCCCCGGAACCCGATCTGCGCCATATCGCGTCTGCGCATGCGCAAACCACTTTCTCTCTCTCTCACTCACACACACACGCACGCACGCACACACACACACACAGTCCCTTTTCAGTTGTTTTGCTATCATCTAAACTTGTCACATGACGTCCTTGGCGGGCGTTATTGCGTTTGGCTACTGCAAAAATCCCAAATGTAACATCATTTTTGTTTTTTCCATTTCATGTTGCAACCCGACCCTATTCGTTATTTGAACTGAGGGTTTATTCTGAGTATCTGACATGAATAGGAATGAATGGAAAGGCCACATGAGCCCTCCAGAATACCATTTTCTGAATTTTTTTTTGGGTTTTTCTATTCTGTAATTTACATTCTTTTACAAATCTATGGTTCCTTTAGTCTGCTACTATCGGAATAATTTGTGTTTTGGAATGTCTGTATGTTTCTATGTTTCCATATTTAATTGCTTATTAAACAAAAAAAAGTCAAAGGACTTCTATATTTATGCAGGATGTGGCCAAGTATAAAAATAATTACTGTAACAATGTGAAACGCTGTTTTGTGTTATGAACCCAGAAACGAATTTTTTTTGGTCTTGTGAATTTATCATAAACTCGTGTAAACTCATGTATCATATTATCAGCACCCCATTCGACTTTTAGTTTTATACCAATAATGAGTTTTCAACAGTGTGTTTTTGTTCATATTTGTGATATGAATAAAGCAAAAAAAATCCTGACGTAGAATGCTCTGCGCAAGCGCACAAGAGTGGCGACCGAAACCACGCCCCTCGCGTTCGGCCCCGCCTCCCTCGGGCCCTGATTGGCTTTAGCCTTTTCAGTTCGTAAGCTAAATTAAAGTCTGTTAATAAAAGAAACAAACCCTGAGGCATTTCTATACATTAATGTAATGTAATGTAAACGCTATGGGTGGATTCATTCGGCACAAGGACACAGATTCTAATGCCCGTTAACTAGCAAATTTAATCCCCAAATCAAAAATGTTCGAATAATAAACAATCATGACAGAAATGTAGAAGGATGAAATCGTTCCCCCCGAATCTTTGAGATATTCTTCATCTCCCCATTGTCTTGACTTACACACAGCATCTTCATTTTTGGAGCGAGTCTCTTATAGAAAAATAATATTAGCGTAGCTGTCGCCGAAATACAGCAGAAAAGAAGGATATGACGATTACAAGCGCTTTTGTTGTGAAAGCGTCTTGTGTACTTCCGGGTCAGAGTTGAAACGAGTTGAAACAAGAGCACGTTTATGCCCATTCTTTGAGTGTATTTAGGAAAATAATATTGGGAGTAAAGTGAGGCAGGATGAAGGACACCCCGCTGTCGAACAGTGAACGAGACTTTCTGCTTAAAGCGATCGCAGAGAAAAGGTGAGAACTTTACAGTAGTGAGGAAGGTGATGAAGTTCACCGAGGAATGCAAATAGAAATATCACCCAATGTCTTCGTGCAGCGCCTGGATGGAAGGCAGACCTACGACTACAGGAGGATCAAGGTCTCGTTTGGGGCTGACTACGGCTGCTGCTTTGTTGAGCTTGGAGAAACAAGGTGAATCTGCTGTCTCCTCACACGTGTTTATTTTTTATTCTCCATGTTTCACTTTTAAGACGGCCATCATACAGGTACGTGTGATTGTAAAATCATATGTGCAGGATTCAGGGATCGAAGGAATAAAGACTCCACGTTTCTCCCAAACGTGCAATGTTGTTTTTTCTTGCATTGTTAGACGTCAGACAGAAAATGACAGGATAAACGTGCTGTGCTGTGCAGGGTCATGGCCCAGGTGTCATGTGAGCTGGTCGCGCCTAAAGAGAGTCGACCGAACGAAGGGATCCTGTTCTTCAACATCGAGTTGTCGCCCATGGCCTCACCAGCTTTTGAAGCGGGCAGGTGAAAGAAACAACCAAAATCATGAGCAATATTTGTGCCTTATTCGGTTTCTTGGATTCGACTATGGGTGAAAGGTCACCGCTGAGGTTGTGCTCCGTTCCTAGACAGTCTGAGTTGTCAGTGAAACTCAACAGACAGCTGGAGCGATGCCTGAGGAACTCCAAGTGCATCGACACCGAGTCTCTGTGTGTGGTGTCTGGAGAAAAGGTGAAAACACACACACACACACACACACACACACACAGGTGTGTCATCCTCATCATTGGTGCGGCTCATTCGTCGGCCTGTTTAGGTGTGGCAGATCAGGGTGGACGTTCACCTGCTGAACCACGATGGGAACCTGATGGACGCCGCCAGCATCGCCGCCATCACAGCGCTGAGCCATTTCCGCCGCCCAGACGTCAGCAGCGTGGGAGAAGAGATCACAGTGGTGAGTTGGCGCACGCCTCGGTTTGTTACCTTTAGCCACAGAGGTGTATTTTTCATGTGTTGCCAGCACGTTGCCTCATAACTAGGGCGTCGTGATTTCATCGTGGTTCACGTGGCGACTGAACAAACTGATGATTTACCCTCAAACTGTTTTTGCTCTGCTCCTGATGTAGTTCAGTCCTGAAGAGAGAGACCCCATCCCTCTCTGCATTTACCACATGCCCATCAGTGTCAGCTTCTCTTTCTTCCAACAAGGGTGAAGAGTGTGTTTTTTTTTCCTCTGTCGTCACTCTGGATTTATTACATTACCACTGCAAATAGGGATGGAAATTTAAAAACACACCCAGTAAGAACCTGACCGTAAACCTGCGTGTTTGGCCCACAGCACCTACCTGCTGGTGGACCCCTGTGAGCGGGAGGAACGGGTGATGGATGGTCTCCTCATGATTGCCATGAACAAGCACAGAGAAATCTGCTCCATCCAGTCCAGTGGGGGCATCATGCTCCTGAAAGAGCAGGTGGGCCTTGTTCCTGAGAAAGTCACTCTCACGTCGCTCAAAGTGGGCGAACTTATCACATGTTGACTCCTGTTTTGGCGCTTAAGGTTATGAGATGCAGTAAAATAGCGAGTGTCAAAGTGTCTGAAATCAACGAACTCATCAGCAAGGCTCTGGAGAATGACAAAAGAGCAAGGTAAGCTGCCCCAACACTGGGGAACATCATGTTGTAGTAGGGAGCCGGAGGATTATCAGGAACTCTCCGTCCAGGAAAGCAGGTGAAAGGTGCGGTTATGCAGCGTCATTGCCTCGGGGGCGAATCACAGCGCTGAAAATGGACGAGACCTTGGTGGACATGACGACTGTGATGGACACGGCCAAGGAAATCATTCAGGAAGCAGCGGTCCCCAGTGAACCGTCCTCAGCCAAACACACCAGGGCAGCCTCACCTGTGGTGCCTGCCCCAGGTGTGGGCCAGGTTGGCCTGGGGCTGGAGAACAGCTGGGGCCTGGAGGAGGATGTGGACGAGGAGGATGAAGGCAAGGGTGAGGAAGAACCACAGATGGAAGAGCAGCACCATGAGAGAAAACCCAGGCGTGGAGGTTTGTTCCTGCAATGTTAACACACACGAAAATAGTAATATTGCACTTTCAAAAGTGTGTTTTTCTCTGCAGTAGATGTGGTTGAGATATCTGACAGTGAAGAGGAGGAAGTGGTCATTCTTCATCCCTGATGATGCTCATGTTTCTGGGTAAGGAGATGATGGTTGGAGTTGACCGCACCGTGAAGGGACCCGTCAGAAGTTTGGACGCACCATCTCATTTAATGAGTTTTCCTTATTTTTATTCCACCTCAAATGGAAGCAGCTCATCCCAAACCTTCTCTGCTGGGTTTACTCCTTCTTAGGTTTGATGGCTCCATTATTCATGTAAATTTTGGAAATAATACAAACATAAAAAAAACCACCCTGAATGAGGACTGACTGGCGAGAGGCAGAAAACTCCAGAACCAGAATCCAACACAAGAGGACAGCAGCGTCCAAATAGTCAGAAGAATGAAAGCAAAGCCTTCTGGTACCACAGCGCCGTCAGATTAATGTTGCAGTACTGGGAAAGGGAAACTGGCTTCTTACTACGAAGACGTTCTCAGGTTCTATCAGATTCCACTTGGCTTAGGTTCAAACCTCTATGGACACAATTGCACCGGACGTTCTATGTGTTCTATGTGCATGTTCACGTTTTGTATGAAAAAAAATGTTTTAATGATGAATATATGAGGTAAAAAAAAAAAAAACAAACACATGCGATTCCATTCTTATGTAATAAATAGTTACATAATTTCATATATTGAATGAAAAATAAACTATGGGCTCCATGGGCTCAGCTTTGCACCATGTCACCTGGACAAACTAATAACTGTTAGTTATCATATTGAGCATTATTTCTTGGAGCACGAGTTTAGACACCAATAAAAGAAAATTTTGACCTAATCTTATATCTATTAAAACGCACAAAAAAAATAAAAATCGCGGTGTGGCCCGTACGGGGATCGAACCCGCGACCTTGGCGTTATTAGCACCACGCTCTAACCAACTGAGCTAACCGGCCGCTGTGGAACGAATATTTGCTTTAGTTTTTTGGATGACCGCGGGAGGGATTTGAACTGGTAACCTTGGAAACTTCAGCATACTGTAAAAAAAAAAAACCCTACTTTTGATTGTCAAGGAGTTTTATTTCCCTCCAGAAAATGGGAAAATATAAATACTTTGGTAAAAAAAAATTAACAAACCAATATATATTAACAGAAAAACAATTCTTGTATAAAATATTCAACTATTTACGACAAAAATTATTCCCAAACGACGATTTACAAATTATTTTAATGTTTTTTTCACTTCATGCGGGGAACTGTGGACGAGGGCTGGTGGAGTCTGTAGACAAAAAGGAAAAGACGACACTCACATTTGTGGCAATCAGATTTACACTATAATCACATTGCGATCGAATCTGATGTTCAAGCGCTCCCACTGACCAATCACAGCGCTCAATTGTTGGACAACCGGAAAAGCGACATGTTTTCGTGTTTTCATGTTTTCTATTTTCATGTTTTCACAAGTCACTGCTGGCACAGGACATGCCAGGACCACCCAGCCCCACCTCCAGCCAGTATCGCTGCCCCAGTAAGTCATTACACAATCCACTTCTCAAATACAACTCAAGCAAACCTAAACCTATAAAACAGCGAAATACAGAGCAATCAAAGTGCAAATGTTGCTCTAATTGTGAAAAATTACAGCAGGCTAATATCTTAAACGCACCAACTCAGGCTCCTTTCCCACCAGAGAGGTGACATTCCATGTCCCTAGAGCCAGTTTATGCAGCCGGGGATCAGACCGCCAAGGTCCCTGCCTCCGGCTGCTACCCAAAGCACAATGCATCCGACCCCCTTGGCCCCTCCTGCAGGTGCTGAGCCCACGGGAAGGGGGTCCCATGTTGCCTCTTCGGGCTGTGCCCGGCCAGACTCCATGGGCAGAGGTCCGGCCACCAGGCGCTCGCCAACGTGCCCCACCCCCAGGCCTGGCTCCAGGAGGGGGCCCCGGTGACCCGCATCCGGGCAAGGGAAACCTGGTACCAATGTTGTTATTCATCATCAGGAGGTCTGGGCTACGCTTCGTCTGATCCCTCACCTAGGACCTGTTTGCCATGGGTGGCCCTACCAGGGGCATATAGCCCCAGACAACGGAGCTCCTGGGATCATTGGGACACGCAAACCCCTCCACCACGATAAGGTGGTAGCCCAGGGAGGGGACTTGGACTTGGAAAAGGCTTATGACCGGGTCTGGAAGGTCCCTTGATAAGGGCCGCCCAGTCCCTGAACCAAAGGAGCAGGAGTTTGGTCCGGATAGCCGGTTGTAAGTCGGACTCGTTCCCAGTGAGGGTTGGACTCCGCCAGGGATTCCCTTTGTCACCGCTTCTGTTCATAACGTTTATGGACAGAATTTCTAGGTGCAGCCGGGGAGTGGGGGGTGTCGATTTCGGCGGGCGGACGATCTCGCCAGCAGCTTGATGACGTAGTTCTAACCGATCCCTCGTGGTGAAGAAGGAGCTGAGCCGGAAGGCAAGGCTCTCGATTTACCGGTCAATCTACGTCCCGGTCCTCACCTATGGCCGTCATCAACGCTGGGTGATGGTGATCTGATGTTCAAGTGCTCCCACTGACCAATCACAGCGCTCAATTGTTGGACAACCGGAAAAGCGACATGTTTTCGTGTTTTCATGCCAGCACCACCCCCACCTCCAGCCTCTGCCCCAGTAAGTCATTACACAATCCACTTCTCAAATACAACTCAAGCAAACCTAAACCTATAAAACAGAGAAATACAGAGCAATCAAAGTGCAAATGTTGCTCTAATTGTGAAAAATTACAGCAGGCTAATATCTTAAACATCAAATTTCTATTTCTATTTTCTATTTTCCCATTTTCTGGAGGGAAATAAAACTCCTTGACAATCAAAAGTAGGTTTTTTTTGACAGTATGCTGAAGTTTCCAAGGTCACCGGTTCAAATCCCTCCCGCGGTCATCCAAAAAACTAAAACAAATATTAAAAATACTTATTTCTCATCAGACAGCCAGGAATATATAAATATGGGCACAAAAGCCCCCTTTCTCTCTTTCTCTCTTTTTCCTTCTCCCCCCTTTCTTCCCCCCTTTCCTCTCTTCTTCCTCATCAATTTTGGACTATTGTTCCCCAGAGTGCTTACCATGACACCATGGAATCACGTGGGTCCAGCTAGGAGGACCAGAACCTGTTGATTGACGTCGGCACGGCTTCAGAACTGCACAATAGCTTTGGAAAGCCTGTCATGTTCCCAGAGTTGGTGTTCTGGTCTCCAAAGGGAAGTCGGGTTACCAGCCTGGCCGTGCAGGAGCCTCTCAAATGACCAAGCTGGTTGACATTTTCAACCAGCTGCAGAAGGTCAGAGTTAATAACAATACAGGTGCAATGAAACACTTTCAGATGAAGGTTGGAAGCCTAGATGGGAGCATTAATTGAAACCATAAGAGGGTTTTCCTAATTTAAACCTGTGCATATTATATATGATCATTTACTTGTGGACTACTATAGCTCAGAGTATCGTTTCCTTTGACCTATGAACTGCACCGTAATTAGAGCACTCTGATGACTACGTGTTTCACTGTAAATAGATAAAGGGACATACATTTACTAAAGGTTTTCTATTAAACCTCAAACCTCTATTAAACCTTTTTATTTTAAATATTGTATTGTTTATCCATACTTGTGCAATTGTCCCTCTCTCTGGTGGGTTGGTGGGTTGGTGGGTATGTTTAACAGCTGCAGACTAGTTCTTGTCTCATCTTATATCACTCACACTGACATTAATGAGATGGGAAACAGTCATTTGAATCTAAACTTTATTCTTAGTCAACCCCCCATGGGGATTTACAATAACAAAATACATCTTTGCCTATTGGAAAGAGGCAGCCTTCACCAAAATTCAGTATACAAACACAGTTTATGATCATGAGCATGCATAATAGTATAAAACCAAATGTAGTTTAGGGGTAAAAACAATAAAAATACAATGGTAACATACAATTATGGAGTTTGACTCAACAAAGCAAAAACCAAAAGATGCCTGACAATATGAAGGCACTGATGCTGTGGACTGAGAAGATAAGCTAAGTCAGGCTATATTTTACATTCCATTCCATTTGCTGCAATACGAAGCACTTTGCAGCTGATGGGAGGGGTTGAAATTAGTGCACACACAACTGGAAAACAATTCTGAATGAAAGGTATCTATTATTTTGAGATAGAGGTGTCTGGTATAGACTGTAAAGATGTCATTTTCAGCTGAGCCGAGTCACTTGTGTAAATCTGCAGCTCCACTTCCTGTCGAGTGAGCAGAGAAGGCGGCAGCACCGATATTCCCACGCGCCTGTTTGTCTCAGCAGCCATTTAGTGAACTTAAATAGGAGCTAAATAGGTCTCGCACTAGTGTATCATATTAGACCCGAATAAACCATTTTATCGATCATTTCATTAAACCTATCTTGACTTTTGACTTTTGAATGCCTGAAACCTGGATCCAAACACCAATCTGATTAATTTTCTTTAAAAGTCCACTTGTCGTACTGAGCTGCTGGAGTTCAGTCTCATATTTGCATTTTGAACCAAAAAGTACTCTTTTATTTTGACATTCAGCCGTCCTTTTGGAACCACACTGGTTCTGTGACCTTTTCTCCATCTCCACAGTGACCATGGGGTCACGGCCACCTCCAGTAAAACTGAGCTGTCAAATTTCATAAACTCATTATCATCAATCTTCCCTATATAAACTACTTCTACTGGATCTACTTTTGTTTACAATATACTTTATATTCTAGTAAAAGTAAAAGACCTCCGCCGGTGAACCTTCACATCTTACACATGACGTCTAACAAAGCAATAACTTGTGGAGTCCTTCACATGTTGAAATACTGCTGCTTTTCAAGCACTCGATGTCACGTTTAACAAACACAAGTGGGAATGGAGTAATTGGTGCTAGAAGTGGAGGTAAAATCTGACGATACGCACGAAGCCGTCTTCATCGTCTTATACGCTGCGCCACCTTCATGTCTCAGCTGACGTATATGTCACATATGAGATGGGCTCCTGATGAAGAAGTAGGTCTCCAGAGTGTCTGAAGTAAAATCATGTCATACTGAACAGGTGCACATTGCTGTTACCCCCCCGGTAAAACCGAAGCAGACGATCGAACACGTCCACCTCCAGTCGTCTTCCTCCTCTCTGCTCCCATCAGTCTGTTCACAAAGTCGTGGTGCTCAGCATCTGTTTGTCCTCAGAGTTATCGACCTTGGGCTCAGACGTGCGGGCGGGAGACGTCGGCCTGTGCTTGAGCTTGAACGTGTCCCAGCTCTCGGGCAGCAGACCCTTGTTGAAAATGAGGGACATCAGCCATGAGACCAGAAGAATGGACAGCATGGAGGCAACCATGATGGCAGTACGGAAGGGGAAGTATTGGGTCATCTTCCCCTCTTTGTTGAGCCGACAACCAGGGTACTGGATGACGGGCGGGAGGCCGAGGAGCGGCTCGCCGCTCAGCACCCTCAGCACGATTCCCATCATCAAGCCCACAGCAGCTCCGTAGCTGTTGGACACCTTGGAAAAGAGGATGCAGACCAGCTGAGGGAACATGATGGTGTAGGACATGTCCACGCCCACAAGCCAGAAGACCAGGACGCTGCTGTCCAGAAAGGTGAGACCAGTGCCGGCCAGACCCACAGCCACCACGGAGATACGGATCACCCACTGCATCTCACGGTCCGATGCCTGATGGAGAGACAAGCCAGCGGAGCCGGTGTTACCTCCAGACAGATGTGTTCACACGCCACCGATGCATCGTGAAGATGTCTTCTCCGTCATCCTCACCTGCTTCCTGAAAATGTTCTTGTAGATATTTGAGGAGAACAGCGATGCAGAGGAGAGCAGAGCCGAGTCCATGGAGGACATGACAGCGGCCGCCACCGCTCCGATGCCAATGATGGAGACGTAAGAGGGCACGAGGTACTGCAGAGCAATGGGGAGGATGGCCCCCGCCTGGTCCCGCTCGTATGGGGTCGGCAATCCGTAGCTGGTGGAGTTCCAGTCTGACAGGCACATTAATTCACCAGGAACCATTAGAAACACCACAAACAGTTGAACTGAAGTACCAGTGTGTACCAGTAGAAGCAGCCACGGCGCCCACGAGGATGGACGGGACACCCAGCACCAGGCAAAAGGCTGATGAGGCAAAGCAGGTCACCTGAGCCTGGGTGTAGGATGAGGCTGACAGAATTCTCTGGTAGAATGCCTGGTAGGCCAGGCCCCCCAGAGCCTGGAGAAAAATACACTGTCAAGGCCTGATGTGAGGAAACAAACCCCACGGGATCACCCAAACCCTCTCCTTAAGCACTATAAATAAGCATAAATACGAGTTGTGACCCATATTCACACCGGTCTTGTCTTTGTATATGCAGTATGTATGTGTGTGTGTGTGTGTGTGTGTGTGTGTGTGTGTGTGTTCAGCAAACATCACATCTTCCGCTCACCAGCAGCATGAAGTCATCAAACCATTTGCCGGCCTCATCCAGCTCCACCGTGCCGACCCAGGGAGCCTGGAAGGTCTGGTTGTAGGCCGTCAGCGAGATGTCCAAAGAGTGAGGGTTGGTCAGCAGGAAAGGGACACACACCCACTGCACGTACAAACACACAGCTTATCTGATCGCGGCCTCTCGGCGAAACTTTCCGCCGGCGAAACTTTCCGCCAGCTCTTGGACATCAGGAGAGTCAAGCAGCACAGTTAGTGCTGGGAAAAGCCGGAACGCTTTTCCAGAGCTTTCCCCATTAGAAGTAAAGGAGGAGGGTGTCATTTTTAGAAAGTTTAATAGGTCATTCTATCACTAAGCCTCTGTCTCCATCCCAAATATTTGCTGAACAGAACGCTGCTGGGTCAAGAGAAGTAAATAAACCAGTCCGTGGAAATAAAACAGGCCATTTATTGGACCTCAACTTCAATATTTTTAACCTCGAGTGTCACACATGCAGATGGGAAGAGCTGCTACACACCAGACTGATGAAGATGAGGATGAGCTGGATGACGTCTGTGTAGGCCACAGAGTAAAGGCCCCCCAGGAGTGTGTAGATGATGGCCACTACTGCAGAGATGAGGATGGAGTAGATGTAGGACAGATCCAGGATGACCCTCATGGTTCCACCTGGAACAACAGGGCAGAGCCATGAGCACCGAAGGGCTGACGGAGGTCACACACACACACACACAGACACACACACAGACACACACACAGCTTCATTAGAGACTGGATGAGTGCGTGTTACGCAAGTCTAGTTCGGTCGGGATGGTCCTGTTGCAGGAACCAGTTTTAGCTGGGCATTAGTCATCCGACATTAATAACCGCAGGGTGCACAAACAAGCCAAACCTTTGACCCCCTCCTCTGCCAGAGCGCGTTTTGGTGTCAGGTATTCGCCAAACATCTTCACGTGTTGAGACATCCACCTCTGGGAACATTAGAAACACGCATAATTTTCACTGTTGGGTGGAAAATGGCCCGAAAGGCCTTCACGGAGGGAACACTTGGTGGCTCCTCCTGGTCATCGTTTCACACCGGAGGGTTTTAAACCGGAAAATCCAGCCGCTTCCATCTGCTCGGCGGGATTTATTCCGCCGGGCAAAGCTGATCTGGGGGTTATCGAGATGGACACAAACACGACCCGGCGGGCGCTGCATGACACAACGTAAACTTTGTAAACAGTTCCTGCTCGGTCGCACACACACACACACACACACACAGTTTATATTACAAAGTCTCCCAGCAACATTTATGTAGATCAGATTTGCAGTCAAGAGTGTCAAGTGTTGGTGTGTGTGTGTGTGTGTGGTGTGTGTCCTTGGAAGAGGTGTGAGGGTCTCCTAAATCTATATTGGTTAAATAGGCTAAGAGGAACATTCCTGCCGACCAGACCTTTTGTGGAACACGGCTGCTCTGATAACACACGCAGGGATTTTATGTTTTACAGAACACAGCAACAGTAAATATTCCTCTTTTAAAACAAGGCTGGAAAAGGAAGACGGCAATAAAATATTGCCCGTAACATTAAGGCGCACACCGTGGAATAATAAAAACAGCAGGAAAAGTTTCTTTGGAATACTTCGTCGGGCATTTGACGTGTGACTTGGGAAGGAAAGGAAACCTTGTCCTGCAAACATGTTTGCAAGAAGCCAGAACAGGTTGTGTTGAGCAGCAGTGCAGCGCGTGTTGCTGCTGTGTCGTCAGTTACCAGCACCAGCTGGACACCGACCCCAAGGATTAGCTTGCAACGACACATGACGCCTGACTTCACAACCAGCTGTTATTTATTGTAGCTTAAGTGTTGCTAGCTTCCCTCTATTCCAAATTGCACTTCATCACTATATAGCTTATATCAGCCTATATTGGCTTATATCAGCCTATATCAGCTTATATCAGGCTACACCAGCTTATATCAGGCTACATCAGCTTATATCATCTTATATCAGCCTATATCGGCTTATATCAGCCTATATCAGCCTATATCAGCCTATATCAGCTTATATCAGGCTACACCAGCTTATATCAGGCTACATCAGCTTATATCATCTTATATCAGCCTATATCGGCTTATATCAGCCTATATCAGCCTATATCAGCCTATATCAGCTTATATCATCTTATATCATCTTATATCAGCCTATATCAGCTTATATCATCTTATATCAGGCTACAACAGCTTATATCAGGCTACATCAGCTTATATCAGCCTATATCAGCCTATATCAGCCTATATCATCTTATATCAGGCTACATCAGCCTATATCAGCCTATATCAGCTTATATCAGCCTATATCAGCTTATATCAGCTTATATCAGGCTATATCAGCCTATATCAGCTTATATCATCTTATATCAGCCTATATCGACTTATATCAGGCTACATCAGCTTATATCAGGCTACACCAGCTTATATCAAGCTACATCAGTTTATATCAGCCTATATCAGCCTATATCAGCTTATATCAGCCTATATCAGCTTATATCAGGCTACATCAGCCTATATCAGCCTATATCAGCCTATATCAGCCTATATCAGCTTATATCAGGCTACATCAGCCTATATCAGCCTATATCAGCTTATATCAGCCTATATCAGCTTATATCAGCCTATATCAGCTTATATCAGGCTACATCAGTTTATATCAGCCTATATCAGCTTATATCAGCCTATATCAGCTTATATCAGCCTATATCAGCTTATATCAGGCTACATCAGCCTATATCAGCTTATATCAGCCTATATCAGCCTATATCAGCTTATATCAGCCTATATCAGCTTATATCAGCCTATATCAGCCTATATCAGCTTATATCAGCCTTTATCAGCCTATATCATCTTATATCAGCCTATATCAGCCTATATCAGCTTATATCAGCCTTTATCAGCCTATATCAGCCTATATCATCTTATATCAGGCTACATCAGCCTATATCAGCCTATATCATCTTATATCAGCCTATATCAGCCTATATCAGCTTATATCAGCCTATATCAGCCTATATCAGCTTATATCAGCCTTTATCAGCCTATATCAGCTTATATCAGGCTACATCAGCCTATATCAGCTTATATCAGCCTATATCAGCCTATATCAGCCTATATCAGCTTATATCAGCCTTTATCAGCCTATATCATCTTAGAGGTGATCCCAACATAAGTTACCCTCCATATTCTTTCTCACATCTCTGTGTTGTGAGTGTTTGTGCAGATGCACAGATCATCCGTCAGGGTTGCACACGTGCACGCGGGCACACATTTCAGCACCTGGCAGTGTTGCAGGATGAGGTAACTCACCCAGACTGACCAGTGTGCGTGCCACCCACAGGACATCAGCCACCAGGGTTGGGAAGATCAGCACGGTGCTCATAACGTTCCCATACTTCTTCTGGAAAGGGTCCATCATGGTCACGTAATTGTTCTCTCTCATAGGTTTGGCGAAGAAAAACCCACCTGCAGAATCAGAAGGTGTCAAAATGTCAAAATGGAGACACGGGTGAACATTATATTGGACTTGGAAAAAACTGGGAAATGATTTGTGCCGACACCGACGCCCACTGACATGCTGAGGACGTGGACGTGTCAGGGTCAGCTCAACCCTTTGCAGCTGCTCTCGCAGGTCCCAACGCAGGCCCAATTTCTAGGGATGCTATTTTTACCCTTCACACTTGTTAGTGAGCAGAAGTGGGCAGAGGGACATCGACTAGGAGACGATTCTGCAGCTAAATCTCACCTTAACCTTCTAAATGGTTAACTATTGAAATATAAGACACACACCTCAGGTGGGCGGCTACGATAACCGTTGAGAGGCGACGACTTCCT
This sequence comes from Takifugu rubripes, assembly GCF_901000725.2. Classification (NCBI taxonomy): domain Eukaryota; kingdom Metazoa; phylum Chordata; class Actinopteri; order Tetraodontiformes; family Tetraodontidae; genus Takifugu; species Takifugu rubripes. The sequence goes on along the minus strand of NC_042301.1, from coordinate 1,267,749 downwards.
GCCTCACACTTCCTGTTTCCTGTTCTCCACACCTGAATTCCATCCCACTCAAGCTGTGCCAGTGCAGGTGGAGTCATCATACTACAACCCTTGTCCCCATTCAATCACATGTAAAACCGACGGGGGGCTGCGACCCTGCCGGGGCCAGAGCTACGTGTGTTAGCATCCTCCTGGTTACACATCCAGCACCGAGCCTCGGGCCAGGAAGAGAAACCAGGAGGTGAAGACCTGCTTGATGCTCACCTAAGAAGAAGGTCACAATATAAGGGACCGGCATGAGAGCCCAGACTGCCCCCAGAGTTGGGTTATACGTTGCCTCGGCGATGCCCAGGATGAAGCCTCCGCCCACCCACGTTGCTGTTGGGACACAATTCATGAAGAAAATAAGAGAGAGGATCGCGACTCAATATGAGGCAGAGCAGTTCAGGCCCGCGGAGTGTTTACCAGTCAGGGTGAAGATGCCAACCAGCAGGTTAATCTTGCGTCCGGCCAGCAGCGTTATCTCCATGCCATCGCCCGTGCACTTCTTCTCTTCCTTCCTGGAGCGCATGGAGGCCCAGATCCCCGTGCCCAGGACGACCAGATAGAACCCAGCCATCACGATCAGGCCCGGCACGTTCAGAGCCATCTTCTCCTTATTTATTTATTTATATATATATATATTTATATATTTATATTTATTTTCTCCTGTTTCCTGTGGAGAGATAAAAAAAAAAAGAGAATCGTCCACTTTCAAACAGCTGCTGGCTAAAACAGTTTCACATTTGCTAATTTCCTTAAAAGACACATTGTGAGTTCAGGATAAACGGGCTCGTTTGGCATTTTTGAATTTCTACTATTGTCTAGTGTCTCGGTACTTTTCCATTCGGACCGAATCTTCTTTTTAATTCTCTGCTTCTGTGATGGGCTCGGTCAGCTCTTAGCTAACCCAAACACTCCATCCTTACTAGCTTGTGTTGTAATATCTGCCCTTTAGTTGGTGGTGAGTGTCAGAAAGCAAAACCAGGTCAACAGTGCGCCACTGTTGGACAGCAGTCAAAGGAAAGACCTATGAATAAAGATGCTGAGGTGGAGCGGACCAGAAAAGAACCTTCCCAACACCCAACTGAGCTGAGGAGTTACTGTCAAGTAGAAGAAGAACTTAACCAGAAAAACACCGATCTGATGTGAAATATCCATGAAATCTGCTGCTTCTGTCTGCAGTGGAAAACTACTGCTCCTCCAAAAACCCCTCCAGGGCAGATTCAACAAGCGTGCAGCTGTGGGGGCAGCTGATAAAGCCCCAGGGTGTTGGGCACCGGTTCACTCCTCCGCCGCTCTCCCACCTCCATGGAGCTGCGCATGCAGCAGAGCGCGGACATGCGTGCGCGAGCGAGCACCTACCTGAGGCTCCCAAGGTGCCCGGCTCCCCTCTCGGTGATGCTGGGGCCCAGACTGTGTTCAGAGCTCAGGACCAGTGGACGCTGGGGTCCGGGAGGACGACTGGGGGTCTGCTGGAAGACAGAAATAAGGAGGCTCTTCAGAACGGCTCCCCGTCGGTCGGAAAGGATGGAAGAGTCTGCAGTGACCTGGTAGACCCAGTTTTAAAGCGTACTTGGGAGGGGAGGGGTCACTCCAGGGAGGAAAACCACCTCCTGTGCCATCTGCTGGTGGGGCATTGCTGGTAGAGCCAACCAGCCTTGGAGCAAGGCAGGGACGAGGACGGCGTCACAGCGGCCAATCAGGACCGAGACCAAAACATGCTTCACCTCCAGGGAGGAATCCTGATCATAATCACTCATCGGGCGTAACAAACATGTTCAGTTCAATTCAAACACTCCGTTACTGTTATTGAAGGAGCTTTAAATGAGTCCATTACTTACAGAAGTCCAGCACATTCTGGTGAGCGGAGACTCCAGATCCTTCCCATGTGGGAGTGGATCATCCACGGAGGATTCCTGCGTCCTACCAGCTCCTGGCGGGCCGAAAGATTCGGATCAACAAAGCAAGGAGGGGACGGAAGAACGTAATATTGTAAGAGATGCTAACTAAAGATTCTGGAGTTCTGGAGATCTCAGCTGAGTGGGGATCTCCTGAAGATCCAGCGTGTGATGAGGAAGAGCTCACTGACCTGTGGGAGGGACCCAGTCGTGGTCCATCCTGTTCCGATCAGGACTCTGATCCCTCTGAGACCTGCTAACCATGACGACAACCAGAGGAACCAGCGGCTTTAATGCTCATTCGTCAAATGGAAATCATCACGTTTGAGCCCGGCCTGTAACGAGAGACTTCACACCCGTTGGGCGAAATGTTGGGCGTCCCGGATCGATGACAGAACGACTCTGAAGCAGCTTTCTGCTCTCAGGCAACAACGTTTAACACCAACGTTGAGGGTTGATCATTATTAAAGATCAATGCCTCACACGTTGGACGCATAAAGAGGAAATATAACACACAGAAAACAAAAATAAGAGTGTTTAATTTAGAATAGACGACCTGGCGTCAGAATCATGGAGATAAACAAGAAATAAACAGTAATAACAGTGATGAAAAGAGGCTTTATTTTGTGTCTTTGTGAAGCTTCAGAGATGAACGTTCAGGAAGTGATATCCAGTTCCAACTGAGGCTACTCTTCTAAAATAGACTCATCCCCACAACAAACCAGCAGCCTTTTTAGGCTCTACACCTTGTCCACTGCTGTCAGGAGCATTTGGTGACAACCTGACGCTCACTAAAGGTCAGCTGGAGAAGTGCCACCAGATCCAGAACTGTATCTTTGCAGCTTATTCAACTAATCCACTTGGTATCCCTGAAGTGGCGGCCGCTGCCAGGTCCCCGTTCACATCTATAATTGGTTGTTTAGCTGAATAAATTCCTTTCAAAACTCACGGAGCTAAATGTATCGCAGCTGCTGCAGGACGCCAGGCTGCTTACGCAAGAGCAGATTTAGCTCAAAGACCTGAAACTAGCCAGAGATGCCTCACACTTTTCTGGAAAAACACACATAACGGCTCAACATAGCATGACCTAATGTATGGTTAACCCAGCCGGTGGTTGAGGTAACGGCCCACAAAGGCCTCGGAAGAGCCTGCACGTATACACACACGCATATAGGTGCAAACATACAGAATCTGGCAACATCCTGCAGCCCAAAGACACAAACACACTGTTGCTACATGGGTCTGGGAGGGCAGGTTAGCCTTGCACACGGGGTGGATCCGAAGAGCTACATAGAGGCTAACGCCATGGCAACAGTAACAATGGAAGTGAGAAATGCTACACAAACACTGACATCAGCTGCGTATGGAGAGGGTTGTGTTGTGACATCCACAGGCCAAATAGGTTGATTAAAATGAGAAGAGACAAGCTAAAGGCTAACGTGAGGGTCATTTACTGGCTCCAGTTTTGGCCACTTGGCTTCGTTCCCTCTGAAAGCTCCAGATCTGAGCGACTGAGTGCTGCTAATTCTGCTCATTGCTCAGATGGTTCTGGTCCATGGTGCTAACTGCTGAGACCGAGAGCTGCAGACACCCGCACGGCTCAGCCAGGTTTCAACCAGCCCAGGTCCAAATCACAGTGTTAGGTTACCTGAAGCTAGGCTAACCATGCAGCGCTACAGGTGCTACTGCACTCAGTGTGTGTGTGTGTGTGTGTGTGTGTGTGTGTGTGTAATAACAACAAAACCTTGTTTATTCCAGTAAATAAACCATTTATTTAAATAGACATGGCACTCAGGGGGAACCAGGACATGTTTTGAGGTATTTAGGCATCAAAAGTACTCGTTATACTGGTATTGGTAGGACCTGGTACTGGTACTAGTACTGGTACTGGTACTGGTGAGGACTCCATTCCTACTCAGTCTGAAATAAAGGTGGTTTAGAACATCCTGGTTGGGCTCTGGATGGCAGATATTAGCCACAGAAACGCTGAGTAAAGCAAAGCAAAATCTAAATGCCACAAGAGCCGTTCAGTCCTTAACTAAACCAAGTTAAACTAAGAAAATACTGATAAAATCACATAATAATAACTGCATTTTAACAATAAAATGCAAAAAAAACTAAAACTGCGAGGAAAAAGGCCAAAGAGATAAACAGTAAAACCAAAAATAAATGACAGGGCACAGTTAGAAAACAGAAAAAATTATAATTGTAGTGAACTATTACACCAGAGGAAATTATAAGTAGTGTAATTAAACGTAACATTGATAAATCTAAAGTAAACACAACAGTAAATAATGTCAACAGGAGTAAAAATGAGTAAAACCTTTAACAGAATCTGTTATTGAACCCTTCGTTCGTTTGCTTCCACAGTTTCACACAATTATAGAAAAGGTCGTTATGACAAGGTTGGATAAACGTATACGCTATTTTAAATAATGGTTAATAATAATAACAATAATAATAATAATAACAATAATAATAATAATAATAATAATAAAATATGGACCATAACAGGAAACCACAACTTCTGAGCACCTTCGCTGATTTAAAGACCACAAACTGTTTATATTCTTTATATTTGGATCCTTTTTCCCATCAATTTATGCTGAATGTATTTAAATGAAAAGATCCTAAAAGGAACATTTCAAACTATTGATATTCTGGTCAAAAGGGGCGAAAAATAAAGATTTATTCTTCTCTTCATTAATCGGGGTTGGGCTTTAAATAAGTATAAATCCTTTTTATTCCAGTGAAGCTTGAGCTCACTGTGGGTTTTTCCATATTTTAGGGATGTTTTGCTGCTGAAACTGTTTTAAACTGTTTCAGGAACAAAAAAAAACCCCAAAGAAAATAAAATGTAGGCATTTATTTACATCCCGGTCTTATTTTTGTGATCGAGTCCTCAGCATTGGTTGTAAAACGAGTCCCCGCTCGGATTCACCTCCAGCCTCCCTGCTCCGATGGGCGACGTCGCTCCTCGGAACGTCGTCGCTCCTCGGAACGTCGTCGCTCCTCGGAGATCCTCGTATGACGTTGAAAGTGTCCCACCTCTCCGGTAGAAGTCCGTGGTTGAACATGAGGGAAGTCAGCCAGGAGAAGAGCAGGATGCTGAGCAAGGTGGACAGCATGGAGAACGTCCTCACGGGGGCCTTCTGCACGTGCACGCCGTCTTGCAGCGTGCACCCAGGGAGCTGAAGAACGACAGGAAGACCTATGGTGTTCTCACCCAACAGAATCCTCAGAGTCAGCCCAATGACGTATCCCACGAAAGCGCCGTAACCGTTAGTGACTTGGAAGAAGAGCACGGCGACCAGGTGAGGGAAGATGAGGGTGTAGGAGATGTCGGCGCCCAGGATCCAGAGGAGCAAGGTGCTGTTGGTGTAGAAGGTGATGGACGTGCCCAGCACCCCCACCACCACCACAGACACGCGAATCACCCACTGCATTTCCCAGTCGGACGCCTGTGGAGGGGAAAGAGACGTGGGTACGTGTGCACGAGGCCGTGCACGAGGCTGACGGGGCGCCGCCACGCACCTGCTTACGGAGAATGTTCTTGTAGATGTTCGAGGAGAAAACCGAAGTGGCCGACAGGAGAGCGGAGTCCGCGGACGACATGACGGCGGCGGAAATGGCTCCGATCCCAACGATGGACAAGAACCAGGGGGTGACGTACTGCAGGGTGAGGGGCAGAATGAAGGTGTTCTGCCCCCGGGCGGCAGGAGACGGAGATCCGTACAGCGTCTGGTTCCAGTCTGTTCAGCACAAACACAGGTGACGCCGCAGCAAACACATACTGACATGTAATTACACCCCCGTCCAGCAGGGGGCGGAAGTAAAAGTAAAGATTTGTAATATCGGGATTTTACAGAGAAAATGAAGATTCTTCCGTTTTACTGCCGACATTTTCCTTTATTCCCTAGAGGATTGGTGCCTTCATTTTTCCAAAGGTCTTGTGTTAATTATTGATTAAACCCTGATTAATTAATGATTAAACATTAATTTCAGTTATTTCATGTTTCTGTTGTATTTTTTATGGTTCTTGCTGCATTGGTCTTGTTTGTATTGTTTGATGTGACCAATATTGCTGTTAAATGATCTTTAACAAAGGAAAAATAATCTTTTACAGACACAACTAATTTAATTAGTAAAAAGAAAATACACTCTGCTACCATCTGCTCAGTCTGCTGGGGTCTGGACTGAGAAGCCCCATGGAGGGGGTTCTGGGGTGCCAGCACGTCCAGGTGCCCTTGAGCAAGGTACCTGAGAATGAGTTGGTAAAATACCTGTGGAAGCCGCGACCGCCCCGACCAAAACCGGAGGAATCCCAAGAATAACCACCACAAAGGCAGCGGCGAAGCAGGTCAACTGGGCGGTCCGAGATGAGGAAGCTGACAGCGTCCTCTGGTGGAAGCACTGGAAGGAGACACTCCCGAGACCCTGGGGGGGGAGGAGGAGGGCCCACACATGAGGTGGAGGGGAGAAGAACGCCCCCTGGTGGCCTAACCAGAGTTCAGGAATGATCCAGGAATAAATGTGGCCAGCAGGATCCTGCGCCTCCACTCAAACATCTCAGATAAGCTTCTGGATTCAGCTCACCAGCATCAGGAAGTCATCCATCCACTTCCAGACGTCCTCCAGCTCCAGCGTTCCCACCCAGGGCTCCTGGAAGGTGCCGTTGAACGCTGTCTCCAGGATGCTGACGGAGAACGGGCTGGTCAGCAGGAACGGGACGCACAACCACTGCGGGGACGAACACGACGTGGGTGAGACGCTGAGAAGATGCAACACGCGCCCGGAGACACTCACCAAGCTGAAGAAGGTGAGCGCGAGCTGGATGACGTCGGTGTAGGCCACCGAGTAGAGGCCCCCCAACAGCGTGTAGACGATGGCCACGGCCGATGAGATCCAGACGCAGTAGGCGAAGGGCAGGTCCAGGATGACGCTGACAGTGGCTCCTGGAGAACAAAGAGGGTTGGTGGTGCAGGAGTGTGGCCTTCACGGACCAACAGGAGACAGGTTCACCTAAGCCCAGCAGGGTGGCGGCCACCCACAGGACGTCCATCATGATGGAGGGGAGCACCAGGGCGCCGCTCAGCAGGTTCCCGTACTTGATCTGGAAGGGGTCCATCATGGTGACGTACATCCGCTCCCTCATTGGTTTGGCAAAGAAAAGCCCACCTGAAGCAGATCCTGTCATCAGTTAGTGTTTCACGCTCTAGAACCCGGGGCGCTCAGCACCGCGCCGCTTCTGGACCACGGGGAGGCGGCACCTGGCTCAAGGGCACCTCGGCGGAGCCCCGAAGGGGTTCTGGTGCCTCCCCCCGACTGCCAGAACTCCTGGTGGGTGAAGAGGATCCTGGAAAATTGGTCAGCAGCACGAAAGAGGCTGAATTCTGAGTTAGTTTGGGTTCAAAGTTCTAGAGCATGGGCGTGTGGAGCGGCGCTGGAGCTCGCCGATACGTCAGCGCTGCCAAAGCAAACACGGGATTTCAGGAAGGAACGTTCCAAACCGTTTCCCTTTGGAAGCAGCGCTTTACAGTCTGGCTGAAATCCCGACGGGAATCTGAACTATTTACTGGGAACGCTGCGTCTGATAGCACCAGAGAACACAGCGGGTCAGCGGAGAACCGGGAACATCCGGGCCGATCCCGGAGAAGCTCCGATTGGAGTGGGTCGTCCGTGTTCCTGGTCTCTTCCTACGGGAGAAAAGAGCTAAAAACCCTGACGAGCCGAGTTCTGTTGGAAGAGAACCGATCAGATAAACAACATTTCTGAGCCAGAACGTTGTGAACGGACCCGTGTTCTGGTCCAGAGGGGACGCTCCCAGTCCAGCTCCGCAGCACCAGCGGTGGCGCTGACTGGGAGGCCTCGGCGCCGGTCCAGAGGGGAACGCCGACCGTTTCTGAGATCCAGGTTCTGCTCTTCTCAGAACCTGGACCTGCTGTACTGTCTGACGTGTCTTACCAAATATGAAGGCCATGGAGTACTGGAGCGGCATCAGGGCCCATAATAAGCCCAACTTGGGAGTGTAGACGGCCTCGGCCACCCCCAGGATGAACCCGCCACCGACCCAGGTGGCTTTACCGGAACCAGGGAGAAGAGGAAAGGTCAGAATTAGCGTCACCTTAAATGAGCCACAGTCTGGCCTCAACGTGCACGTTGGATCGTGCGCGTAAACGTGTGAATTGATTCTTTTCCTCAGGTGAACAACGATGGTGAAACCCTGTGAAAGTGCACGTACAGTGCATGTTCTGACACATGTCACATGACCTGAGCCTGTTGTGATAGAAGGGGAGGAGCAGAGATAAGGGAGTAATGGGGGGGGGGGGGGGGGGGCAGCTGTAAACAGGGAAAAATGGAGGGAATGTTTGGAAAATTAAGGGATTTCTGCCTCTAAAAAAGGAAGAAAATTGCTTTGTAGTGGATAAACGATGGGAGCGAGGCCTGGATGGGGATTAGGTTCTTTGCTTTTTTGCCCCGTAAATGCTTAAGGTGCTTTTTCCACACCGTGTTTGTGACCTTTGGGCCACCAGGAGGAAGTAATTATCCGTTATCATGGATTCACCGGCTTATTGTGCCTAATTATGAGTCTCAAAAATAGGAAATAAGAGCTGTGACTGCAGGCTAACATACCAGTCATGGTGAATATCCCAACGAGTAAGCTAATGCTTCTGTCTCCCAGGAGCACCACCTCGGCCTGATTTCCGTGGCTCTTCCTCTCAGCCTTCCTGGACTTCCGTGCCGCCCAGATTCCCGTTCCCAGGATCAGGATGTAGAAGACAACCACTGCGACCACGCCGGGGACGTTGAGCGCCATGTTGACCGATCGCCCGCCTGCTAACCACAGAGGGGGAGTGATGCCGGAGGGCTGCTGTCCACAGGTGGAGGGTTCACATGAGTGTGTGTGTGTGTGTGTGTGGGGGGGGGGTGTGGGGGGGGGGAGGTGTGGGGGGGGAGGTGTGGGGGGGGGAGGTGTGTGTGTGGGGTTCATGTCAGGGAACAACACGCCGTGTTTGTTCTGCAGGTCGTCTGTTTGCACGTTTGGCACCAGAACCGGGTTTGATGGTGACCTTCGCACTCGCCATTTTTGACTCCTGGTGACTGCGTGGAAACGAAATTCTTAGAATCTGATTGGACACGAGCGTTCGTGGCAGGAGCTGGTGGAGGAAGCGTTAGCTTGATCTTGATCAACTTATCTCCCACAAGACGGCAGCAGCCGAGCGTCTGAACACGGAGCAGAAAAGCCGCCGGGTTTAAACTCATCTGGGTTAAACTCATCTGGGTTTAAACTCCTCTGGGTTAAACTCATCTGGGTTTAAACTCCTCTGGGTTTAAACTCATCTGGGTTTAAACTCATCTGGGTTAAACTCATCTGGGTTTAAACTCCTCTGGGTTTAAACTCATCTGGGTTTAAACTCATCTGGGTTAAACTCATCTGGGTTTAAACTCCTCTGGGTTTAAACTCATCTGGGTTTAAACTCATCTGGGTTAAACTCATCTGGTTTAAACTCCTCTGGGTTTAAACTCATCTGGGTTTAAACTCATCTGGGTTTGAACTCATCTGGGTTTAAACTCATCTGGGTTTGAACTCATCTGGGTTTAAACTCATCTGGGTTTAAACTCATCTGGGTTTAAACTCATCTGGGTTTAAACTCCTCTGGGTTAAACTCATCTGGGTTAAACTCATCTGGGTTTAAACTCCTCTGGGTTTAAACTCATCTGGGTTTAAACTCATCTGGGTTTAAACTCATCTGGGTTTAAACTCCTCTGGGTTAAACTCATCTGGGGTTAAACTCATCTGGGTTAAACTCATCTGGGTTTAAACTCATCTGGGTTTAAACTCATCTGGGTTAAACTCATCTGGGTTTAAACTCATCTGGGTTTAAACTCATCTGGGTTTAAACTCCTCTGGGTTTGAACTCCTCTGGGTTTAAACTCATCTGGGTTTAAACTCATCTGGGTTTAAACTCCTCTGGGTTAAACTCATCTGGGTTAAACTCATCTGGGTTAAACTCATCTGGGTTTAAACTCATCTGGGTTTAAACTCCTCTGGGTTAAACTCATCTGGGTTAAACTCATCTGGGTTAAACTCATCTGGGTTTAAACTCCTCTGGGTTTAAACTCATCTGGGTTTAAACTCCTCTGGGTTTAAACTCCTCTGGGTTTAAACTCATCTGGGTTTGGACTTCTTCTTCTTGCAACCTTCATTTCATCCCTTGAAACGCCACATTTGCTCTCCGGTCCAGCTTGTGCATGACAGACGTCCGCGCGCGTTCACCTTTCAATTTGCCTCGTTTTCAGAACCCGCGGCCAGTGACGTCACGCGGTTGTTATTTAGGCCCCGCCCACCCCGCCGATATTCATCTCGCCGTCCGTTATAAAACTCCTGGGATGACTTTAATCCCACCTGTGGATCACCGCGATCCACAGGTGGGATTATGATGAGATTATTATTATTATTATTATTATTATCATTCCGATTTATGTACAATTTATGCCGGACAATATGTGAATAATCACGTGATTGTGATCACCAACAACCTACACACACCCGACAACTCTGCCAACAACACAAAAGGAACCGTTAGAAGTCGAGATATGCCAGATATGCACCAGGAAAATGATTTTAAGAAAAGGAAAATCCACCCTCACCGTAAACTCTTGATTTATAAGGATCTTTTGCACATCTGCCCCCCCCCCCCCCCCCCAGATGTTGCTCACCTTCAAGTTCCTCCCGTCTTTGCCCTGTTGAGGGGTTTCTTCGAACTTGTTCCTGGGGAGGGTATCTCAGGGTAGAAGTCGTTTTACGGCGTCAGCGGCCAAACGGGCCAATCAGCTGCAGGCGTGCGTGATGTTTTTGAGACCATCGACCACCCGAACCGCGCACAGGGTCCCCCTGATAAGAGCTTCTCAACTCTCGCGCCGCTGCCCACGTCGGCCGCGGGCGCCCCCTTGTGGCCGCGGGCTGTTTTCAGTTTGACAGGTCAACACGTCACGTGGGAGAGACCTCAAAATTACAAAGGTATCCCTGGAAATGTTGCAATAATTGGACCAAGTGGTGGCATCATTTAACCCAGGACAGCGCTGATGCGTGTGTGTGCAGATGTGTGTGAGGATTTCCACTAAAACCTGCTGCGATCATCAATAACACACAGCTGTGCGCAGCCAAAGAGCATGAAACAAAACAACAAACTCAGAGAGAAACCATGAAGGGGAGAAAACCAAGGATAAAATAGCAGCTCTGCTACAACAGGAAGCCTTTAACCAATAAATAGTAACGACCTTTAATAGTTAATAACAGTCCAACGGTGCTCCAGGCGACTAACACCTGCGCTATTACATCAATCCAAGGCACATGTGTAAATATATCTACAGACTTTAGAATACATTTAGAATTTTCAAATCTGAGCTGATAAACCACATTTGGAAAACACACACACACAAAGTAACAGGCAACTTCCTGTTGCTGCGGCCGCCACGCATCAGCATTCGCCACGTTTGCTCTGCCGGATGGAGGCAAAGGTCAGAGGTCGAGTTTGCCAACACTATGAGTAAATATTCAGTCGATCTGCAGATGCACGTCGTTTCAAATCCACGTCGTCTTATAACAGCAGAAGATCCTTCAAGATTCCTAATAAATAAAAATGTGGCTGCAGCGGCGGGTGATTAAATCGTTAAAAACACAAACGAGTACATTCAGAGAGGCTGGAGGGGGCGTGTGGCGCTGGGGGGGCCTTTAGATGCTACATCAGGCTAACAACAGGCCCCCAGCCTCATCACCGGGGGCACCTCTGGGGCGGCGTTCCCTGGAGGCGCCGCTCATTTCAGCAGGGGTGTGAGGAAGTGCGAAAGCAGGATCCCGGCGGCCATGATGGCGAGCATGACCAGCAGCGCGCTGCCGCGCCGCAGCACCAGCTGCGTCCCGGAGAGAAGGTCGCCCACCGTGGTGGTCGTGGTGACGTTCCGCTCCGTTTGAGCCGCGGCCGCCGACGCCCCCTCCAGATCCTTGCAGGCGGCGTCCACGGTGCTGACGTCGGTGTGGCGGCGAGCCGGGCCTGGAAGGACATGAGAGCTGAGCACCCACAACACTGGCACTGACATCAATCGGAACTTCCCGTACCTTCCAAGTCCGTCATCTCCTTTTCCTCGTTGACCTGGATCCCCGCTCTCACCTGGGCCTGGCGACGACCATCGGAGGAAGAGTTTAGCAACGTTCACCTTTAAATAAACAGCAAATACCGCGACGTGTGATACCTCTTTAGACGCTTTCTGCCAGTCAAGCCTGCACAGATATATGACAAAGAAGGAGGCCTGCATGAAGACGCAGACGGTCAGCCCGGTCCAGAGACCTTCAGGAGAGACCAAGGGAGGGTTTTAGGCTCCGAGCCCGACGCTGAAAGGCTGGATTCATCAGATCATGACCACCTGAATCTCTCACCTATGATGCCCATGTGTGCTGCAAACATCAGGGACACGCCGATGGGGAGGCCGATGAAGTAATGTCCCACCAGGTTGCACAGGGCACCCACCATCTGCTTCCCAGCTCCTCGGAGCACGCCCCCGGTCACGCCCTGGAGGCATCACACACACGTTTTACCTCCTCTCTATCGCCACGCGCTCGTTGCCCGAACCGGCGTCCGTTCATACCGCGATAGCGTCAGCGAGGTGCATGAAGAAAAACACCACCAAGACGGCGGACACCTTCTCCAAAATATCCCTGAAAAACACAGAGATTCCAGGGTGAAGCCGGAGCTCCTCCCACGGAGACCGTTGCCGGGAACGTTACTCACGGGTCCGAGGTGAAGATGTGCCCGATGTAGTCCTTCAAGATGACGAAGCAGCCGGCGATGAGGACCGCCATGATGACTGTGAGGGAACAGAAGCCCCCGATGAGCAAAGCTCTGATACGTTTGAGTGCTGCAGGGGTTTAAGACGGCCCCGAAACATTTGATTGACGTGTCTGTTTGGGTCGCTTGCTGCTTCTTACATGTGCAAACCACGGGGACGATGCACGACAGCTTTGCCTGCTCGGGTTTTCCGGCACCGAGCGCGTTCCCGACCCGGACGCTGGCGGCGGCCGACAGGCCCATGGGGACCTACGGGGAAATAAAGGGATTAGTCTTAATTACAGCTGCTTTTCCTGCATCTAAAGGGGAATTCTTTATAAAGAACTACCATGTAGGCTATGACTGTTAGCTCATATGTTATAGACTGAGCTCCCAGGTCAGCTTCGCTAATCAGTCCGGCCAGGAACGCCCCCACCTCGAACAACCACCACTCCAGGCACAGCATCAGCATACTGGGAATAGCCAGTCGGACGAAGGGGCCCCACTCCTGAAGACACTCCAGGGACCAGCCTGTTATCATTCCAAAGATATGAAGATTAGCCGCATAAGAGCCACCATAAGTTACAGTATGTACGACTTTATCTGCTTCTGTATGATCAAAGACCTGAACTGGTCTTTAATGAAGCCACACTGGGGAGAGTTTATTAGCTAATTAACTCGATACCTTCAACGAAGCACTATTGGAACAAGCAGCTCGTGTCTGCGTCTGGTCGGTTAGCGTCTGATTATGGATTTACTGGACTGATTATCTCCCCTGAACTCGTTACAGCAATAACATTCCTGCGGGTTCCCATTTAATTGCTCATCCAACAGCTTCCTGCTGCTGCCACCTCTGCTCCACATCACATTACACAGTTATAGAGGGACGCACGCTCGGTCACACATTAAACCCTCATCCAGGACACTGTGTGAGTAAGACCGGAGGTGTGTGCGTGGAAGGGCGAGCGACCCCGTCACCACCACTCTGGTGATGTCACGGAAGCGAGAGGAGCAGCTCACCGTCCCACGTGGCCTTATGTAAGCCCATCACACAGATGTAGATGAACAGGACCAACGCCTGTATGAACTGCGAGATGGCGTTCGCTGCCGCTGAGCCTCTGAGAAACAAGAGAAGAAGAAGAGTGCTGAACATTCAGGGTTAGAGGGGAACTCTTCCATCCCATTCCTCAATACTTACGCGACACCCAGCTCCAGGTGAAAGAGCAGCAGATAATTGATGCCAGCGTTGCAGAGGTTGGCGATCGCCCCGGTGACCACCTGCGGCCATATGATTCCCTACAAACACATGACATGGGGTCACTGTTGTTTCTGACCACGCCGCAGCCACCAACGGGGCGCCAACCCACCTGGTTCTGGAGGTAGCGGCCTTGCAGCTGGTACATGAACGCCGCCTGTAAAGCAAAGCTGTCAGAACTCCTGCCGCAGATCTGAGATCAGACTAAAGCGGCAAACTCACCGGCAGAGCAGGCATGAAGATCTTCACGTACAGCTGCGTGAGACTGGGAGACACAAGCGACACATGTGAGCACGCGACAGGAACAGCTGCTAGCGTAGCCAGCAGCGGCGCGTTGGGGGGGTCGATAAACACGGGACGCTCGATCAATCAAGGCGGGTTCAAAGGCGGCAGAATCAGGACAAACGATAAAAAAGAATAAAAGTCCCAACACGAGTTCAGCTTGATTTATGCAGCGTTAACAAAGGGAAGCGTTTGGCAGGGATCTTTTTCCATGACATCACTAGCGTGATTCTTTAGCTGCTCTGGCCCGGCAGGACCGGTGCTGGTTACCTGGCCACCTCTGGACTCTGTTGAGCAGCCAGTAAAAGGGCTTCGGTGTTGATGAGGACGGCCCAGCAGGGGAAACAGGCCAGTAACAGGATCAGAACCCCCCTCTGAAGAATCACACCGACGCGCTTCAGGTTACCGCTGCCATACGTCTGCAGCAAAACAGACAGGTCGCAGGTTAGCATCGCTAAATACCGGGAGTGAAACCTGGTCACATGATGAAACAAAGTTTATTCTTTCAAGGACCCCCCAGTTCGACCTGCTCCTTCCAGAGGAGGGGCGAAATACCTCCCAGCAGATGTTGACGGCTGATTAAAGGTTAGAGGAAGGCTGAGCGATGATCCCGCCGCTCAGGTCTAAGCAAAATATTTGAAACGATTCCTAAACTGTGCAACAGCGCCGGGGCCAAAGCAAACGGGAAGCAGACAAAGGCTCATTGTTGGCGTGTTTTAGATGGGACCCCAGGAGAACCTGGGAACACAGCAGTAGGACTTTCTGTCCCGGTTAGAC
The DNA here is from genome assembly GCF_901000725.2 of Takifugu rubripes. NCBI lineage: Eukaryota > Metazoa > Chordata > Actinopteri > Tetraodontiformes > Tetraodontidae > Takifugu > Takifugu rubripes. Next base: position 1,252,690 of record NC_042301.1, on the reverse strand, counting down.
AAACAAAGCCACAGAAAGGTGCACGAGCGCTACCTGAGATATGAGCGTATCGCAGGTTAACGACAAGCCCGTGCCGATGGAGACGCCAGTGACGTTGACCACCTGCGGCACACACAGGGGGAATGTGTTAGTGGGGGAGCGGGTTCCTCTCCTGGTTATTTTTCATTGCAGGGCCGGAAGACTCGACGTTCCAGAAGGTGAGAAGGTCTCACCGCGATCGACAGCGACACTCCTGCCAGCTCGGTTTTGCCCAGGTGTCCACAGAAGATAGTGCTGACGAAACTGATCATGAAGGTCATGGTCTGGGAGATCACCTGCAAGCAGACAAAAGGCAGATTCACCTTCATGCAAATCCTGAGCCGATCGGTGATCAAACGACCCATCAGCAGCAGGAAAACACACATAATTACGATTAAATGTGACCTGGAGTGTAGATATTCCACAGTTTTCTAACTTTGATAACTTTTCTAACAGCTCACCACCGGCCCGGCCAGTTTGAAGAGGTGTCTGAGCTCGTTGCGGTACTCCGGCGGCACGAGCCTCTTCCCGGCCGGGCAGGAGCAGCAGCCTCCCGCGGCCTCCGGGTCGCTGGAGCCTCGGACGGCTCCATTTTCCTTCGCCTCTGTGAACTTCTCACCGGACGCGTCCATGATGCTGCGCTGCCTTCAGTCCCGACTCCTCCGGACGCTCCTCACGTCGGGACTATAGCGGCTCCACGCGGGGTGGGCGGGGCCAGGGGCGGTTCCGTCCTCGCGCCCCTGCTCTTCCGTCCTCGCGGGTTAATATTCAAACAGTTCGACCACGGTTGCGCGCGCCCCACTGACGCAGTTGAGTTTAATTAATTTAATCTAATCAAACAGATTGAGAGGAGCGCTGACGCGGGTGGGTTCTACCGCAGCCCGCCACCAGAGGGAGCCTGTCCGCACTTAAAGGAACCTAAAATGAAAATAAAAGCCTGGTATTTTACATTCGTTACAATTAAAAAGAGATAAATACTGCAGAACGATGTTGTGCTTAGCTGCTTCATCCCTCTCGGGGTCATGTGGAGGGTTCTGGTTCTGTTTATGGGCGAAGGCAGCTCATTGCAGGGCAGTTGGGGGTTGCTGCCTTGCTCAAGGGTACCTTGGTAGTCCCCTTATCCTGGCACCTGATACCAGGACACCTTCCATGTTTCATCCACACCAGAACCCAGAACCCACAGAGCCCAGGCCTCACCGGTCCGAGCTCCCGCCGCCCACTGGCCTGAAACAGAACACAGGATCGTGCAGGTCCATTCGAGTCCGTGCCTTATTTGTGGACCTGCACGGCTCATTGATGTCCTGGAATCTTCAGACGTCACCGTGATACTTTACTTTGGTGAAGGAGTTGCTGCCCTACGAAGCTGTGGTTGCTCGTCTCACACGTCATCTTCTTTGAAGAGCCACCGTGGGGGGTCCTGGAGGTCCAGAGTTGGCCTCAGGGTTAGCTGCAGTGTGTCTCTCTGGACTAGACTTTATTATACACACCATGCACTAAAAACATTCTCTTGCTTTGTTTAAATCAAATTTACTTGAAGTATCTGAGAATATAAACCAGCTCAGTCTGGAGCGGCGTGGACTGTGGACCGATTCTTAAATCTTAAACTACCTCACACAACAAGTTATATAACAGCTGTGTGTCCTGCGTCATCTTAACGTGACACTCATTAATTTTCAACAGTCCCGATCCTGCTGGAATTAAAATTAGCATAAAAAGAATGCAACTGGACAGAAGGAAGGGGGGGGGGGGGGGGGGGGGGCGGTCAGCTTTGGTTTACCAATAAGAGCAGCTGACGTCTGAGGGCCACAGGCCACAGAAAAAATTAACCTGTGTGTTAATTAAAGCGTCTGCACGGCTGAGGAAGGCGCTCCCAGTGTGGGATCACTGCTGTGTTCTAGCATGAAACTGCAGCCTCATCTTTACCATTGCAAAGTTCCCGCACACTTGATCGACTTTATGAGATAGATTTTAACCTCTCTGGTAGCTCAGAACGGCACTTTATCCATCCCATCAAGAGAGAAAAGAACATTGAATCATGCCAGAGTCCCGCTAGCGTTAGCGAGCGTGAACATACCGTGGAATTTTAATCATTAACACTGTTGTCGTAGAACAAGGACACAAAGGCCAGAAAACTGGACATATTTAAATGACAGATGATTTAAATGCACCTCAGTTGTCCAGTTATGGTCAGTGTTAGATCCATTATATTAAAGTTATCTCTTATTTGCTTTCACCTTGTTATATTCTTTATTCTTGTTATATTGCTTCTCATTACTTAATGTTTCTTATTATTTGCTAATGCTTAATGTTCATGATGCTTGATGTGTCAAGGGCGACAGAAATGCAGCTGCTGTGGAGAAGTGGCATTGACTGGAGATAGAGCTGCAGGGCCTGACAATGACCCAGGAGCTGGTTTAGGGTCAGTGCCTGACCCAGGAGATGCTCTTTTAATCTGTCTGATATGGAAGAATGTGCTGTGTGCGAGCTAAGCTAATCAAATCAGTAAAGACCTATGTATAATCTCACCATTATGATTTACAGTCTTTTGCTTTGTATGGGACCTGCTATCTTGTGTTTCCCCCTCCTTTTAGGCACATTTGAATTCTGTGTAACTAGGAACCTCCTAATTTCAATAAAAGAAGGATGGCGGGAGGTGTGCGTCAGAACGTGTTGGAGATCTGGAGCTGAGCACATCTCTCCGTTCTCCTTGCAAGTAAATTTCTAAACTGTTGTCTTTGCCTCATTTGTTCTTCTCGTGTTTCAGGTTGTTTGAACCTAACATTTTGGTCCTTCGAGCCGGATTCCAACACACCTGAAGGGTCCGGTGGGTGAGGCGGAACCTCAGGAAAGACCGTGGCCACGGCAGGCCGCCTCAAAGCGACCTATGATTCCCTTTCCGGGCTTCAGCTCACTGATTGGACCCTGACGGTTGACGGAATTCCAGGAGGAAAGACAACAGTGGTGAGCATGTCTTGAATTCAAAAGTGTGTGTGTGATGATGATTGTCGGGGACTTAATGTAAAAATTGCGATAGACACTAAGGCAGTGTTTTGGGAGAGAGGAACCCGAAAGTCCTCTGTAAGACGCAATGAGAAACAAACCCTGTGAATACTAGTCAATGGCAGGTAAACAAGAGTACTAAGGGCAGTACCAAGGCAGGGCGAGGGAGTCCTGGCCACGTGAAGAAGAAATGAAGTCACGACAAATCATCCAAAAGAGTGATTGTGAGTGTGAAAGGACTGTTAAATACTACTAGGTATTTTCAATCCTACCAAAGCGGTGGGACTGTAAGTGATGAGGCCCTTGTGGATGCAGAGGCAAGACTCTCCACTCCAAAGAGTTGAAGTGAGAAGTACCACAACGGTTTGATTAATTATCACCCCACTGAGATCAACATCCCAGTTTTAGGTCACCCTATGTGCAAGACTGGACCAAATTCTTAATAATAATAAAAAATAAAAAAAAACCAACAACTGTAAATTAGGATAAGGTTAACTCGTAAAATGAAAACAACCACAACAAAAAAACATAACAACAAACAGAGAGAAAAGAAGAGCTAAAAGTTAAAACCTAATTCTCCAAAAATGGGGACAAGTAAAAGCAAACAAAGGCCCAGAGATGAATTGCGGTGTAAGGACTGGAAATTCCTCGAAGAACAAAATCCAAAGAAACTCACTAATCTAGATAAGCAGATAACTGATTATGGATTCAAAGGACAGCTAAACTCACAACAAATTGTTGCCTCAGAGGTGAGACCTGGTTAAACTTAGCCGTAATTAAGTGGATTATACTTAGACATTAATTAAGTAGGTTATAACTTAGCCGTAATTAAGTTAAGAAAATAGGAAATTGTGTTTGTGTGTGAATGGAGGACCAAGCCATTGAAAGAGTTGATAGGAGAACTCTGCTAGTCCTGTGTTTTATTATTTTGATAAGAAAACGAAGTACTGGTGATCAGGGGACAAAGGACGGGTTTCATCCCTTAAAACTAACACCGCTGTGCAGATAGTGCACGGTAGAAGGGTTAGTGTTAGTGTCCTCCCTGTGTGTGCCAGAGAACTTTTCTGTGAGACCACATAGTACAACATGCCGCTGTTCAAGAAAAAGGATGTCGAACTTGTGGGGGATGAAAAGTTTGTGGAAGGAGATGCAGAAGGTTCAGGGAGAATAAGTCAGGAAAGGTGGAGAAGAAAGTTGAATCTTTCAGGCAAACACTGCACTACAGATATTCTGGAGTTGCAGACAAACCTGGAAATTAAGGCATTAAGGAGAGACATATAGATGGAACAAAGTAAGTTGAGAGACATATAAATGGAACAAAGTAAGTTGAGAGACATAGCCATAGGAAAGACATAGGAAAGGCACAAAACAGACACAAAACAGATGACGGAGAACCACATGACTGCCAAGAATTAGCTGAACAAACTGCAAAAAGTAGAAGTGATTTAGATCAACCTTTAAAAGCTGGAGCATTTTTGTTTGTAGACGTAAATGTAAATGAGCAACCTTAAAAGAATAATCTATGTATGACCAGCAGGAAAATCTATCCTACCAAGAAATCTGTGTAAATATGCTGCTATATTGAGCCATGGTGTAACACATGTCTCAACAGGAGGGACGGTAGGACAGATACAGCAGCTTTATGCAACCTATGGATTCAATTCTTATTCAAAAATTTTGAATTTTGTGTGCGAAACACAATTCACAGGGAAATCTGACACCAAGGAGAGGGAAATTTCCTCCTCCCCAATATCCATTCCAAACTATACATATGGACTTCATAGAATTAAATAAAAGTGAAGAAAAAAATTACTCTGATAATGGTACTCATTTTGTAAATCAAGTTGTTAAAAAGATCAGTGTTATGTTTCATATTGATTTAAAACACCATTGCTCCTATCATCCTCAGAGCGCAGGCTTAGTTGAAAGAACTAATGGCACTATTAAAAACGGACTGAAGAAATGCATGGAAGAGACGGGGAGACGTGGACAATGTGTTGATTTGGCTAAGCTCTACATAAACATTACAAGCACCGCAGGCCTCACTCCTTATGAGATCTTATTTGGAAGACCGTACAGGCTTCCTCAGTTCACAAACTACTGGGAGACAAATGATGAGTCTAATCTAGCTGATTACATGAGAAGAATGTTAGAAAAACAAAAGCAAGGTCATGAAACCGAGACGCCCTCTGTCTCCCAACAGAACGGTGGAGCCAGGCGACTGGGTCCCAGTGAGGAGCGTAAAAAAGAAACACTGGTATTCACCTGAGTGGGAAGGACCTGACCAAGTTCTTTTGTCTACACCTACTGCTGCTAAAATAGCTGAAAGATCAACCTGGGTGCACCTCAGTCACTGCAAAAAGGTCATTTCTGTTGAAAACTCCGACCGGGAAGGTGATGCAAAGTCTGATAATAGGGTGGACTTAGACGAGTAGAGTCTGGGTAGACCCGAAAGTCAGTGAAGGTTTCAGAGCCGCCGACTCACTTAGGGAGGCTACTTCAACAGGTTATGGTCCATAGATAGTGTACCGATTTCATAAACATCACAAGGACAGCAGCGGGTAGAATAAACAAAAGATAATACAAAAAAGAGAGAGAGAGAAATCCAGAGGGTTGGCTGATGCTGTAGCATATTAGCCTCCGTGCTAACTGTAATCATAGTATTCCTGATAATCACAATAGCTATACAAAGTCTCCAACTCAGTTGAAACCGAATAAGTTCAAATGATTCCCAAGTGGCTACAGAATGCAATTAGATGTTTGGGGAGTGTGTATTTTCTTCATATGCGTGTTTTTATTTGTATGATACCTCTGGAAACCCCCAGGTCTAAGATTGAACGTTACCAAAATACAGCATGACAAGCGAAGTGCAAATAACAACCTAAAGGACCAATGTGGCAACAGCAGGTCAGCTCTTACGCTGTATTTGACCTGGAAGCTTTTCATTCACCTGAAGCTCACCAGCTCCATTATTTCAGCGTCACTTCTTTAACACCTCTTTAATAGCTTGTTCGTTCTGAAAGTAGTTTTGATACAATTTTCAATGCAAAACGAAAAACTGTTCTTACTGTAAAATGATGTATGTTTTTTGTCTGTTGGAAAGTTCATTTGTTGCACTCTGCTGTTCATGCATTATAATGTTCTGAAGTTGTGTCTGTTATTTATTTTATTTCTGGTGGTGGTGTGGGGATGAGAGACTGTCTGATACATTGCCTATGAGAGCTACAGGACTATGTGCCTAAAAACACTTCTTATGCTAATTTCTGTGTTCCCTACGTCGGCTGATCAATTAGTCACTCACACGCATGGATTTATGCCTGAACAGTGACGTCGTAATAAAAGATCTGCATGGTTATCTGAAAGTGATCCTACATGTATTGATGCTATCGGTGTTCCACGCGGTGTTCCAGATGAGTACAAATTAGTGGATCAAGTAGCTGCTGGTTTTGAATCTTCTATTTGTTAGTGGTGTACAATAAATAAGAACGTAGACAGAATCAACTACATCCATTACAATGTTCAACGTTTAGGAAATTGGACTCAGAGCGGTTTTGAGGCTGTTCATAGCCAACTGTCGGCTACTTCCCTTATGGCATTCCAGAACAGGATCGCAGTGGATATGTTGTTGGCTGAGAAAGGTGGTGTGTGTGTGTGTGTGTGTGTGTGTGTGTGTGTGTGCTGTGTTCGGAGATCAATGTTGCACCTTCATTCCTAACAACACTGCGTTGGATGGGAGTCTCACACTGGCCATAGAAGGCCTGCGCCCCCTGAACAGCAAGATGAAGGAGCACTCAGGAGCAAAGACCGCGATGTGGGGCGGATGGATGAATGTGTTTGGGAAGTATAAGACATTGGTTCCATCTATTCTAATTTCTGTAGCTGTTTTTGCTGCAGTCCTGACCTTGTGTGGATGTTGTTGTGTTCCCTGCCTGCGTCCTCTTATTAACCGCCTTATCACCACAGCTGTCGCTCCCATGGAAAACCGTATGGACGGGTTGTATCCCTTAATTTACAGACAAGAGTTGGATTTGACTACAGACTCTGAAGACTACGAGTGAATTGAACTAATTTTCCCCTGAGTGTACCGGTAAATGTATTTGTGTTCATAAACATGACTTTGAAAATCTACTGGAAGAGATTGTTAAATGACTATGAGAATTTGAATAAAGTACATCTTGAATTTGAAGCAAATATGTGATAAACAGGAGGGAAATATTAGATCCATTATATTAAAGTGATCTCTTATTTGCTTTTACCTTGTTATATTCTTTATTCTTGTTATATTGCTTCTCATTACTTAATGTTTCTTATTATTTGCTAATGCTTAATGTTCATGATGCTTGATGTGTCAAGGGCGACAGAAATGCAGCTGCTGTGGAGAAGTGGCATTGACTGGAGATAGAGCTGCAGGGCCTGACAATGACCCAGGAGCTGGTTTAGGGTCAGTGCCTGACCCAGGAGATGCTCTTTTAATCTGTCTGATATGGAAGAATGTGCTGTGTGCGAGCTAAGCTAATCAAATCAGTAAAGACCTATGTATAATCTCACCATTATGATTTACAGTCTTTTGCTTTGTATGGGACCTGCTATCTTGTGTTTCCCCCTCCTTTTAGGCACATTTGAATTCTGTGTAACTAGGAACCTCCTAATTTCAATAAAAGAAGGATGGCGGGAGGTGTGCGTCAGAACGTGTTGGAGATCTGGAGCTGAGCACATCTCTCCGTTCTCCTTGCAAGTAAATTTCTAAACTGTTGTCTTTGCCTCATTTGTTTTTCTCGTGTTTCAGGTTGTTTGAACCTAACAGTCAGAGTGGGACAATAATTAGTTTATTGGAGTGTCACGTGACCAGCGGCCTCACCTATGAGGACCATGAGTGTGGCTGATCCACAGATCCTGATCCTGATCCACAGGTGGCCGCCATCATCCTTCTTATCAGGAATATAAGAGATCTGGACATCGTGGGATCATCACACATGTAATTAATGGCTGTGATGTCGTCATTTGCTCGTGTTTGTTGTATTATGAAGGACAGAGAAACATATTCCATGTGTAAAATGTGTAATATTTATATGTGTTGGTCAAACCCTGCTTTAATCAAGCATTCTTTTTCAGCATATGGGTCATATATAACCAGTAACCAGTAACCAACCGCCTATATAACCAAAATGGAAGTTAACCAGCGTCAAGAAAGATCCACAATGGTTTGATCGGCTTTAATGGTGGACGTTGAGGATCACAACGCATCATTCGTCATTTTCCATCATAAGACAAGACTTGGTAGCTCATGACCGCATGCTTTGTGGGCAGTTTTCCATCGTTTGTTCGTTGCCTTCAAGTTACTGCGGGTCTTTGGAATAAAAGAACAGGTCCTTGTTACGCAATCATGGGGGGGGGACCAACACAAGTTGACTGAAATGTTTCATCTGCAATTGTAAATGCACATAAAAACACACCGTTAGAAATGTGTTCTAAGTATTGCAGTGGTGAAATTGTTCATTTTTCCAGTGCACATGCAGGACCAGTGCAGTCAGTCCACGGAAGCTTGTCAAACATTCCAAGTGAAAATGCCGCAAAGAGACAGCTTATTCCCAACGTTGCATTTGCATAAATGAGTGTCACCGGTTGTTTTAGTGAGGACGTGTTGAGTTCAAAGGCTGCCAGCTGGACAGATGTTCTCTGAACGCACGCTGCGAACGCGTCCACGTGGTGAAAACGTTCACGTCGCCTGTGCTCGCGTCGTCCTTTAGCGCCGCCGTTGACATCTGCCATTAAAATGCACTTAGTGTAGGAGACATACGAGTCCGTTCGGAGCGTCCCGAGGGGGGGGGGGGGGGGGGGGGGGGTGTGCATCATCATCATCATCATCAAAAGCTCCGCCTGGACGGGGAATCCCCTCTTAAATCCGCCGCTTCACAGTAAACATGGGAAACGAGGAAGGTTCTGGGACACTGGTGTTGGGCAGCATCGCCATCATGCACCACGATTGTCAGCTGATTGACACGGAGGTGTAGAAAGTGTAGAAAGGAGAACGGTTGACACACGGAACCAAAGCCAGGCCCAACCGAAGGAGCACGGGACCAGTGGAAATGGTCAGAAACGGCAGCAAAAGTCCGCATTCCACCGGGAGGAGTAGAAAACATCAACCACACTTTCAAGCTTAAGTGATTAATCAGTCATCTGGTGATTTCTCCCACCCCATTTTTTTGGTTTTGTAAACGGTAACATTCAGAGACGTCCTCGCCCACGTTGAGAGATATCTGCACCGTCGACCTGCAGCACTTTCGATCCTCTCGGGCGTCCCAAGAGAATCCGAACCCCCGATTCTCCGTGGATCTGAGCCTGTGTCCCGAGAGGCCCAGCAATCCCAAACGCCTTTTGTAATGTAAACATCGTCTTTTCCTCACCTTTACATTCGTGACTTTCTCTCTCTAACAACTTACAAAGAACATGGAATACATTCAAGTGCAGCAGTTCCTGGAATGCCAGCAGCTTTGGCGTTTGTAGCTTGCTTAACGACCGTCCTGCTTAACGAGCTCATCATCCTCCATGTGTGGAGCTCGTTGTGAAACAGACACCAGTGACACTTGTGTGTTTCTGAGGTAACTACTTCCTGCTGCTCCCGCCGCTGCTACACCCCGACCGGAGCTGGTCCCCGGGACGCTCATAGAGCCGTGAGGGTGCGGAACAGCTGCGTGAGGCAGAAGACGGAGGCGGTGAGTGCCGTGCACTGCTTGGCCAACAGCTTCATGCTCAGGTCCTGGCAGCTCCGCCTGCTGCTGACTCGCTCCGCAGCCAGACAGAAGTCTCGGAAGGAGCGGGCCACGTCGGCCAGGCCCGCCACCGCTTCCGTATTCCTCCGGTCGCACCTGTCGCACCCTGAGAACAAAAGGCATGTACCTGCTAAGTCCACCAGGGTCCGGAAGCTCTCAGCCAGGGAGTGGAGCATCTCTCCGGGGCTCTGTTCGCCCCCCACCACTTTCTGACAGCCTGACATCAACCGTCTGGCCTCTACCTGGAGAACCCGTTTGTTCTCCGTGAAATGGGCCGGGCAGAACTCCCTCGGGTGGCGAGCAGCCACGCAACGCTCCGTGCTGTTGGTTTCCAGAATGGAAAGCAGCTGATCCACATCTAGACGAAGCACCTGGAAGCCCGCGGGGGGTTCTGGGTAACACTGTTGGCCAAGTCTGCCGAGGGCGTCCCTCTGTGGTCCGGACAGAGGAGGAGCGGAGGCGTCCGAGAGCGGAGAGAGGAGAGGGCTGAGCTCGCACGCAGAGGAGGAGAAAAGGCCGGAGGGAGGGAAAAATGGAGAGATCGAGGACGAGGTGGAAATTAAGGAGGGGATGGGTGAGGACGCCATCAGGGGAACCGCTCCACAGGCCTGGGTCACGCTGTTCTGGGAGCGGCAGGAGAACTCGAAGACCGTCAGCTCCTCGTCGAAGCTTTCGGTGCTGCCGAAGCAGTTGGTGTAGACCGCTGGGCAGCCACAAGCGTCCAGGGGAACCTGCACCCTTTCCACCATGGACTCGCACCCAGAGGCCAGCAGAGAGTTGCAGCCGGGCTCAGGCTCCAGAGGAGGGGAAGGATCCAGCACGGCTGGAGCCTGGGAGGAATCCTCACAGATCGTAAAGACCCTGCAGTCTGGAGACGAGGGCTTGGACGCGTCGGACGTCTGCCCCCCGAGGCTGCACAGGCCGGCCAACGGCCTGTCGCTACTGGTCCTTTTTACTGTCTGAGCCTGACGATGGAAGGGAAGTCCTGGTCCGTTCATGTTCTGTGTCGTCACTACAACGGGGGAGGATGGGAAGGTCTTTACTGGACCAGGAGTGTCCAGCTTTGGTCCTGAATTGTCTCTGTAGAAGCTGTTGACTATAGAGGCTGGAGGCTGTGTTATTGGTCCCGGGGTGTTCCTGCTAGGTCCGGTATACACATGTTGGCTTTTGGGCTCCATTTGGACGGGCAATGGTGAGTTCGATGAGGTCGTGTCCATGAAACACTCGCCGTCCACCTCGGAACCTGTGAGGGTCGTGTCCGAATCATCCGAGTCCACAGACTCCGCACTGGTGTCCAGTTCCAGGTCTATGGTTTTTGTGACATCGTCGACATCTGTGATGGTGATCCCGACGTTTTCCCCCGTGTCCTGGTGTTCAGCAGGGCTCCGACCCGCTCCTGCCTGGTTCAGGCTCTCCTGGGACTTTGATAAATAGAGCGGCAACTGTTGAATCTTCCCCCTGAGTGTTGAGGCGGATAAACGACCCATGAAGCTCGGAGAACAGGTCTGAAAGAGGAAGCGTGTTGGGGGAGGAGGATCCACATCTTCCGCGACCTTCGTTAAACTGGGAGCAGCCACGAGAGCTGTGAGGCTGCCCACACTTCTGAGCCTCTCTAGGTTCTCGTGGGAAACACTCTCAGTCGTTGGCTCGCTTTTTAATTTCGTACCTGAATAAAAAGTGGGCGATGTGGCATTTGTTGCTGCTCCGAGCTTCGCGGTGATGGAGTGGATGGCGCGATCGTAATCCCGAGTGAACTGGTTCATTCGGGTTTGAGGTTCGGTGTGAGGAGCCGGTAGAGGCTCGTCCGTCCCCGCGGTGGCTGAACTGGTACCGGTGCCGCTCCGGTCCCCTCTGCTCTCACCTGAATTAGCGTTGAGGGAATTTCCTGCTTCCTCATCCTCAAAAACATTGTCGGAATTGTTGCTGTCTGTGATCTCATCGCTATTGGTCAGAGTCGGGCTCGGAACGTTAATGGTTCCATCTTCACCAGCGATTGTGGTGACTTCTAAATGGAATTGTGCTTTTCTCGCCCGCCACACTGACAGCTCCGTGGAATTAGGCAAGCACATCTGCTCTACGCCCTCTTTCCTAACACCTGGTGGCACCGGAGATGATGGAGGTGGAGGTGGGGGTGGGGGTGACAGAGGGGCCGACTGCTCAGCGGTGGCCGCCGCCTCCTCTTGCTCGTTTTGCTCCAGGGTGACCAACTGAGCTCCCAAAAGGCCGTTGCGACCCTCTTTGTCCGTGTCCGTCGAGGTCAGGGCCTCTGGCTCTGGCTCAGCACCGATAAAGGTCCGAATGATAGCGAGCTTCTCTACTTCCTTCTTTTCTTCCTCCACCGAGACGTTTGGTAAAAACATGTGGCTTGGGAACAACCCTGGCTCACACGAGGACTCCCGTTTCTCTCCCTCCACGCTGTCTTTTCGGCTGTTCTCCAGCCCGCCTGCTTCCTCTTTTCCATCGCCCCTCCGATCAGAACACTCCTTCCCATCTGGGTCCACCCGACAGCGCACAACGGTTATAGTTGGCGGAGCTACCTTCACTGTAGCAGTGACCGATTTGGATTCCATGGAATCTGGTTCCATTTCCATCTCTCGCTTCCTGGTCTGGCAGGTGAGCTGTGGCTCCCTGGACTGCCCGTGAATGCCGAGACCAGGTGGGGGGGCCTGTCCACGCAGGCTTGCTTTGGACAGGATGGGTTTGGACTCGAGCTGGGAAGGTTCCCCTTCAGAGTGGGTCAGAGAGGAAACAGTTGGACTGGGATTCTCTGTCTGCTCTGAAGGTTCAGGGTCCAAACTCAGCACGTGTGCATCATCACCCGGTGGTCGTTCTGGATCTGGCTGTGGGAAAGACACCCTGGAGGTGTACTCACTGTCCACAAAGGAGCGGCGTTTACGGGACCTCCTTCTCAGCTTGTACACTGTCTCTCTGGCTCCTCCCTCCTCACTTATTCCCTGACTGTAATCAGCACTTCCATCTTTATCTGCACCGAGGCTTGAAAAGTCCAGTTTCCCCTCTGTGCCAGTATCTGCAAGATAGTAAAAACAAGCTTAACCACAGCTTAAATCCTTATTTACTAAACACATATGAAATTCTCCTCATTACAAACAGTACACATAACCCCAAAATAACTACATGTTGACTATGACTTATGGCCCACAAACAGTGAACAAACTGATCTGAAAGTGTATAGATAGTTTTTTATTATCATTATGAACTTGAACCACTAGGTGGCAGCACCGGAGCATGTGTGCGCTGAGAGACCAGCAAAGAAAAAGCACCTCGTGATTTGGCTCCTGACGTTGGGTCTTCAGGGGAGGTGAAGCCATCTCTGGCATCAAAGAACTCATCATCTGAGCTGCTGTCTCCAAAGCCCGGTGGTGGCTGGAGGATGGGAATGGGCTCCAGTTCTCTGCCCCCCCCCTCCCACTCACTCGCTGGATCCTGCTGGGGGTGCGAAAGGCTGCGAGGACTGTCGGGGGTGATGTTGGAGCAGAGGTTGTAGTAGCAGCGAGTGTCACCGCGGTCAAAGTTAAAAACACAGTCCGTGTTGGGGGACGGGGAGAGCGACACCGAATGTCCACCTGCACCTTCACCAGATGTTTTCGCCAACTCATCTGGTTCCTTGCGGACCTTCCTCCTCCTCAAATCTGAAAGTACCTCCTCATCATCCTCGCTGGCCTCGGGAGGGCTCGGCAGGAGGTCCGCAAGCCGGGATAGATCGGCAAAACACAGGGAACTGCTGCTGGAACCAAGACTGCCTGCCAGGTCCGTCACGGACGGGGACGCGGGCGTGACCAGCTGGGGTCCGGCTCCTTGGCCAGACCTCTGAGCACCACTCGCTCCTCGGTCAGGTGCTGCGTCCTGGATCAGGGGATGGGAATGTGGGGGCGGAGGAGCGAGGAGGTGGGGCTGCGCGTGTGTGGGAGGGTGGTGATGAAGCTTCAGGGGGGCGGAGGACGAGCAGGAAAGTAAGTCATCTTCCTCCAGAGCATCCAGGGAGTCGCTGGATGGGCTGGTGAGCACGTGAGAGTCGGAGCGACAGGAGTCGGACGCTTCTGATGCCGGCGGCAGCTCCTCTGCCACTGGCGCCTCCTCTCCGCTCCCTAGTTTGACTTCTTTCCCCCCCGAATCGCAGTTTGATACCTCAACGTGCACTTTTTGATCATCTCCACCCTCACTTTCTCTCGTCTTCCTCAGCTGACACCTTTCTTTTTTGTCTTCAGACGTGTCTGCCTTCTCTTTGTCGGTGTTCTGTCTCCTCCTCTCTTTGTCTCTCCGTTTCCTTCCGTCTGGGTCCGAGGACGACCGGACACGTGGGCGGGGCTTCTCATCCTGGGACACCTGAGCTACTAAAGGTTCCATGTCCAAGTCGGAAGAGTCGGAGTCGCTGCCACACCTCGACACATAGCCTGTGAAAACACACAACTCCAGCAGCTGTTTGTCTTGTTTGTCAACGCTTCGCACACTTCTGAGCTGTTGCTCACTGAATTTTGACAGATTTCTGCACCTTCTTCAGCAGACACCCGGTGCTTTTTGGCGTCATCTATCCAGGGGAAGATGTTGAGGGTGGGGTCGACGAACAGTCGACAGTACCCAGCTATCAGGCAGGACATGTCTTTGGCTGCCACTGACTCCAGCAGCAGTGTGATGGGCTTGAAAGAGAACACGGACAGAGATGATGTTGGACCAGCTGACCGATGAGGGGACAAAACACTTGAGACCGGGTTGTGTGTGTGTGTGTGTGTGTGTGTGTGTGTTCTCTCCTTCCTACCTTGATGTCCTGCAGGTATATTTTGACCAGGCTGACCTTGTCGGACTCGGGCAGCAGCTCGATGCGTGTGATGCTGCTGAACTCGGTGAGGGTGGACAGGATGCTCAGCTTGTGGTTGACCACCTGACTCACGCCGTAGCGCGCTCCCACCAACAACGTCACCATCGACTCCCTGTCCTGGAGCTGGGCGGTGTGAGGGAGAGAGCGATGAAAGGCCAAATAGACACACACACAGGATGAAGAGCGTACCATCATGGTGGCGCTGAAGGACTTCCCTCCGAACGACTTGAGCTCACTCAGCTCCTCCAGGTAATTTATCCGTGCCTGATCAACGGAGAGGCCCCTTTGCTTGGGGTCGTGCTGTGATTGGCTCTTCTTCATGTGGTAGCCGATGGCCTTCCTCAGCTCCTTTTCTCGCATGTTCCTCAACAAAGTGGATGACACAAAGTTGTCGATGCTCCACGTCTTCCTGAAAGAAAGGCGTGAGCCCAGATCGGGAGGAGCTGTCAGTCAGCTGAACTGTATTCAGGATCTGTAAATTTAAAGCCTCCATTAGAGCCAAATCATTTCTATTTTAAAACGCTCTCTGAATGGCTCATTGCTGCTGGGTATAAATAAGTGATGACCCGAATGAAACTCCACTTCACTCTGGATTGAACTCCAGCGTCAGTGTTACTGCGTTTGGTGCACGAGGTCACGCGGCTCACGTCAGAGTCTTCAGGTTGGTCTTGGGCGACTGTCCACAGTTGGCTAATCTCTCCTGGATGTGCAGCGCCGCCAGTCGTAGTGCAGTGTTGCACCTCATCTCCACAGCAAAGCGCTCCTGAAGGACGTCGTTCACCCCCTCCACAAAACACAGACAGCGAGAGTCAGCGCTCATTCAGCAGGACGTGCACACGCACCTCACGGGCCGTCCGGGGTCAGAAACAGGTGAGCGAGTTCAGTGTGAGGTCTACCTGCAGGTAGAGGTACATAAAAGTAGCAGGATCCTGATCCAGCAATGAGTGGAGGTTCTTAGGCATGAAACAAACCCGGAACAGACATCTGTAGTCACGGGCCTCTTTCTTCTGCACCACCTGAACACACGTCCGACATCAGCCCGGTTCTGTTCACGCGGACCACCGAGCCGAGCACGTGAGGGTCCGTACCTGCTCGATCCTCTCCTCGTCGTGGAGCAGCAGCAGCTTGGTGACGCCGGGCTGCTGCTCCAGCGCCAGCGCAAAGTGCTCAATCCGGCTCAACGAAAGTTTCTCCTTCAGCGTCATCACGATGTCCTGGCGGACAGACAAACGTTCGCGCTGAGCCGGGAGCAACAGAAGAAGAAGAACGGACATCGGACATCGTTGGGTACCTTAACTGTGGTGCTCGGCTCAAATTTGAAGGCCTTGGTCTGCCCGTTCTCCAGGTACACCTTCAGAACGTTGGGCAGGAAGAGGAGGGAGTTCCCCTGTGAGCCAGGGAGAAGGAAGGAAGGAAGGAAGGAAGGAAGGGAGAGAGAGAGAAGGAAGGCAGAGTTCAAGCCTCAGACTTTTCTTTATTTATTAATGTGGGCGTGATGGCTCCTGGAGGTTTCCATAGTATCGGATTCTTTAACAACACGTCTCATGCTCGGCGGGAGCCGTCGTCAGGTTTTATTTATCTGCTGTCGTGCGTGGGTTGACGTATTTTACGATTGTTTCGGAGAATTAGTGTTTTCTGTGGGCGCGTCCTCGTTTGGTGACCGTGTGATTACACACGTGTGATTGAGCTGGAAACACTCTCCATCTCTGCAGCTCTCATTTTAATGTCTTCTCTACCGTTTCCATGTCTGGATCATCCCCTAATCTGATGTTTGCTGTCCTGTAGAAGCAGGAATTAGAACTGGGGGATGAGTCAGATATCGATCCATTGTGTCTCTGTGATTAGTAATGGGCACTCTGTGGTTTTCCTTATCCAGCCAGTTTCACATCCGCTGGCCTGTGGCGATGGAAATGTATACCACACGTGCAGCCCTGGGCCGTGGCGCTCGTTACTGAGAGCTGGGCTAGCTGGTGATGGATCATAATGAGCCAGCCGACGGCTCGGTGAGTGCACTGGGGCGCCCGACTTGCCTGAGCGTGTCCGTTGACTTCCACCTCCTCTGCAAAATGAACTTTAACTGGGTTCGACCTGAGCTTGGCCCTCTTCTCTGGTGTGATAAAAGATGATTTGGGGCCCTAAAAGAAGAAGGGGGGGGGGAAAGTCAGCATCCCTCCAAACTTGCTGATGTCACTAACATGCATCCATTTCCTGTCTGAGCAGGACTGCACACAAACACACACCTATAGAATAAATGATCAGGTCAATGGGTGTCTCATGGGAGGGGGGGTGTTTACGAGGCTGTAATGAGCTGTGATGTAACCTTGGCAACACTTTAGCCTCCCTGACATGTAGATTAATGTGATGTCCACAGCTTCCTCTAATCCAGAGAGAAACACCAACAGGGAGGAAATACTGAACTCCAGTATTCCGAAGCTAACAGACAATCCCAACTGAAGTCAGTTTACAGAATAAATGCACATCTTTGGACCGTGGGGGGGGGGGGCAGAACCACACATGGAGGCTCAGCAACAGTTGTGTCATCCAGCAGACTCACCAGCATCGTTCTGAGAACTGTCATCGTCAAAGACTCTTGGCATTCCCTGGAACGACAGTGAGCAGCTGTTAATGTGCACACTCGTTGGTTCACATATGATGATCCCGTGTGTGTGTGTGTGTGTGTGTGTGTGTGTGTGTGTGTGTGTGTGTGAGACCACAGCTGTCGGCGGAGACCTGATTATTTCAGCAGCTTGTTCAGGGGTCAGGTCATCGACAGCAACATTATTGATCTTCACGAGCTGGTCGCCAGAGACGAGCCGGCCGTCTGCAGGACCACCTGGACACACAGAACGGCCCTGTGATGTCATCCACGGGCTGGATTTACCGGATCTCCATTCATCTCACACCGACGGGCCGTTTGCTCTCATCTACGCCTGCATCCTTCTTCACCTCAGTGTCCAACAACAGTGTCACGTGTGAACGTGTTTAGCAGCGACACTGCGCGCGTTTTTCCAGGTCCACAAACACGGGACTCGGCCCCGAGCCACACTGGATAAATACTGCAGCTTGGGAAAGAACAGCAAATATTGTCTGGTGCTCGTGGCCGTAACGTTCAGAAACATGTTCTTCCAGCCCAAATCACATGTTGTCACCACCACTGGGTTCCAGCAGCCCCCACAGTGGGAATGGGGCAGGATGCTGTGGAGCTCAGTGATCCAGATCCACAGTTGTGGTTCTGATGTCGCAACATCCTCGGTGTCACGACATCCTCCTCTGTTTCTGCACACTCGGTGTGAAAAGTGAAAGCTGCAGCAGGATTAAAAGCCACTTATGGAAACCTAAATCCGATCTCTCTTTCTGTCAGATTCCACACAGCAGAATGCACCACGGTCGGAGCACCCTTGGAATTCCTCTTCCCCGGAGTTCTGAAACCGCTCCGGTCAGCCAGCAGGAGGACGTCTACTCACCATTGCTGCTTAATAAGTGTGCAACAGCAAAACAAACACCGATCTGGAGTTCAGAGTTGGGCACATCGATCGTGTTTGTATTAAAAGAGATTCAATGAAGCAACTATTGATTAAAGAGCTTTAACTTTGGGGCTCGCCACCGTTTCCGGCTTCCTAACGACCAGACATCCTCACTCTTTAGAGTTCAGATGCAGCCTGATCTCCAGAGGGATGCAGGAGGATGAAGCTTCGCCCTGAACTCCTGCACGTCTGGTGAAGCCATTTCACCTCTGCCTCCTTTTGAATTCACATCATGATGTTTGTCCTACCAGGCGTGATGTCCTGCACCAGGATTGGGCTCTGGGTGGTCAGCGTCAGGCCGTGGGAGCGGAGGCCGGGGTCCCGCTGGATCTGGACGGTGAAGCGGAACGAGTAGTTCCTCTGATCCGACAGACTGGACTCTGCTGCCTTCCCGTCCGCCACCCGGTCCCTGCAGAGCATGTGGAGCACGACCCACACTTTAAACCTTGCTGAAGGTTTTCCCTTCCATGGATGAATCCAACATCTCACACATGACCCGACCAGAACGAGAGTGTTCCGACCTGCTCAGAGAGTGAGACCTGCTGCCCAGGTCCCGGGACCGTCTCAGCCATCGGCCCACCACCTGCTCCACCCGGCTCGTCTTACGCGATGGAGAGCGGCTCCGATCCTGCACCTCCATTTACCTGCGAGGAGGCCGAGGTTAGCAGAGGCATCACACACGCTCCGTGCACGTGCTGGGACGGAGCGGCACCAGTGATGCAGCCACGTTTTCTCCCAGTTGTGTGTGTGTGTGTGTGTGTGTGTGTGTGTGTGGCGTCATACCAGCCGATAGAAAGTGTTCTTTCTGAGCTAATTGGTTTTAGTGCACCATAATATCATTAAAGCCATCCAGCGTATGCTCACCATCGTGTTTAGAATCACTAATGACCTTTTTTAACGAGGGTTATTCTGCCCTTTAAACTCTTGATTGAGCATTTTCCTCAGCAAAGCTGACAAACGGGAAGACAAAGCGTCATATAGCAGGATTAGCTTATGACGTGCTCATGATTATATAGGACACGGCCCAATCTTCCCCCCCAGGCGAGCCTTCATTTAAGTCCTGGTGCATTTGGACGTCCAATAAATGCAGCCTCAGCAAATCTGACGGCTGTTTAGTCCGTGTCGTGAGTTCATTAGTGAGATTAGTGAGCCCACACCCACCGAGGTGCAACAGAACCTGGGGAGGAACCAAAGGAGTCCTCCCAAGGATCACTGGGTGATGGGCCAATGAGTGATGGGCCAATGAGTGATGGGCCAATGAGTGATGGGCCAATGAGTGATGGGCCAATGATGGGCCAAGATCAAGGGTGAGAGGAGATGATGTCAGACGTGTGCTGAGGAATCTCCCGCAGATGGAGGCTGAAGATGGCAGACAGTGGGGGGGGGGGGGGGGGAGGAGACAGACGTGAGGAGAGGAGGAGTGGGGTTCAGTGATGGAAGTGCTGGGTGACACAAGCAGACAGTGGTGTCTCTTGGGAGATCCTGAGCACATTATCCATCCATCTGCTGTGAATCCCCCTTCCTTTCACCCCGCCCCCCCCCCACCCCCCATAGCTCTGCTCGCACTTCCACTCTTCTCGGGTTACAGACGTACAGATGCTCCCTGCATCCTCGCTGCTGCAAACGCATGCCTGCATCGGCGCTGCATGCATTCACTCATTCATTCCAACCAGGAGGCACCACAGCCGGTAGCTGCCATAGCTACCGTAGCTACCAGAGCTACCTTAGCTCTGGTAGCTACGGTAGC
>NC_042301.1:1210297-1227797 GCF_901000725.2 Takifugu rubripes | reverse complement strand
CACCTGCCATTAATGAACTCACCTGCCATTAATTAACTCACCTGCCATTAATGAACTCACCCTCCCTTAACTCAAGGCTGTTTGCTCCAACAGAACCCAGTCTAGAACCAGAACCAGCACCAGAACCAGCTTCAGCTTCATCGACGCAACAATTCATGGATCAATGTGACAAAGTCACGCGGACTCAGGAATTCTTGCCCCATTATTCACCCCCCTAGGAGGGCAGGAAGGAAGGAAGGTAGGTAGGAGGGCAGGAAGGAAGGTAGGAGGGCAGGAAGGAAGGAAGGTAGGTAGGAGGGCAGGAGGAAGGAAGGTAGGTAGGAGGGCAGGAAGGAAGGAAGGTAGGTAGGAGGGCAGGAAGGAAGGTAGGAGGGCAGGAAGGAAGGAAGGTAGGTAGGAGGGCAGGAAGGAAGGTAGGAGGGCAGGAAGGAAGGTAGGTAGGTAGGAGGGCAGGAAGGAAGGTAGGAGGGCAGGAAGGAAGGAAGGTAGGTAGGAGGGCAGGAAGGTAGGTAGGAGGGCAGGAAGGAAGGAAGGTAGGTAGGAGGGCAGGAAGGAAGGAAGGAAGGTAGGAGGGCAGGAGGGCAGGAGGGCAGGAGGGCAGGGGGGCAGGAGGGTAGGGGGGGAGGAGGGCGGGGAGGGCGGGAAGGCAGGAGGGCAGGAGGGTACGAAGGCAGGAGGGTACGAAGGCAGGAGGGCAGGAGGGCAGGAAGGAAGGAAAGAAGGTAGGAGGGCAGGAGGGTACGAAGGCAGGAGGGCAGGAGGGCAGGAGGGCAGGAAGGAAGGAAGGAAGGTAGGAGGGCAGGAGGGCAGGAGGGCAGGAGGGCAGGAGGGCAGGGGGGCAGGAGGGCAGGGGGGCAGGAGGGCGGGAGGGCGGGAAGGCAGGAGGGCAGGAGGGTACGAAGGCAGGAGGGTACGAAGGCAGGAGGGCAGGAGGGCAGGAAGGAAGGAAAGAAGGTAGGAGGGCAGGAGGGTACGAAGGTAGGAGGGCAGGAGGGCAGGAGGGCAGGAGGGCAGGAGGTCCCACCTGATGCATTGCTGGTGCTGAATTATTTTACTGACTCAGGATTTGGTTCTTTTTGGGACTCAAATAAAAACTGATTAAAAACCTGCAGAGGGCAGCTCGAGGTGTGTGTGTGTGTGTGTGTGTGTGTGTGTGTGTGTGTGTGTGTGTGTGTGTGTGTGTGTGTGTGTGTGTGTGTGTCTGTACAGATTGACAGACACACCCCAAGTTCTCTCGCTATTAAACTTGACAAATACAAAGCTTAAAAATGTAGCTGAGCCTAAAAATAACATCATAAATTAGTAAACCTGAGAGGGAAAAGAGCTCAGTTCTGACTGACTGTATTATCTTAAAACACACGTACACACACACACGCACACGCACACACACACACACACACACACACACACACACACACAGAAAGGGACAGAAGCATGATGCAGCAGAATAAATGGAGCAACATCTTACTGTAAAAGCAGCACTCTGTGTGTGTGTGTGTGTGTGTGCGCGCGCGCGTGCAGTGGTGCATTAGTAAAACATTTTGATTTCACACAGACTCTGGTCTGTTCATCAATTCTTTATCAGTCGTTAAACACAGAAAAGAACTGAGTCACTTGTGTTAAAGTGGGTCGCTGGCTGTCTCGGTCTAATATGATCCACTGGATCACCGGAACCACTCGGGAAACCCCCCACCCGGATCCTACGGATCCACACCGGTCGGGAAGAGTTGCTCGGACCTCGGTCCGGCTTCTTTCACTCTTCTCAAACAAGTAAGTGTTGGCGTCGTTTGGATCCGTGCGTGATGAGGCTCCGTGCGTGAGTGCTGCCTCTGTCCCGCTGATATTCTGGGATGTACCGCACGCATTCCTCTGTCCCGAGCTGTCGGAGCAGGTGTGAGGACCTTACCGAGCCTGGGTCCGAATCCCTCCCGAGAGCCGCACCGGTCCGGACCGTCAGCGCGTCCTGGATGCGGAGCAACTTGGAAAAGTCCGGCGGCCACACCTTCGATCTGCCGAGACAAATCAGATAATCCCCATGACAACAGCTGCGACCGGACGGCACGAGGAGCGGCGCGAGACCGCGTTTTGCTGAGCAGGTGAGCGCGCGCTGCTCAGCAGCCTGAACCTCTCTCTCTCTCCTGCTCCCTGTCTCTCTACCGCTCTCTCTCTCTCTGTCTGTCTGTCTGTCTGTCTGTCTGTCTGTCTGTCTGTCTGTCATTTCCTTCTCACCACACACGCGCACACACTCTTTCTCTTTTATTGTGAATCAGCTCAATGGTGTTACGGAAGCCATTTTTATTTTCCCTTCCGACGATGATAAATATGGAAAAGACCAGTTGTAAAATGTAGCTGGGCTTCTGTAGGCCCTCTGCTGGCGGTAGTAGTTTTAGAGTGTTATTACCCTTTTCATAGTTGGTCTGTCGGTCTGTCTGTCTGTCTGTCTGTCCTGTCTGTCTGCCTGCCTGCCTGACAGTGCCTGACTGTCTGTCGCCCTGCCTGTCTGTTCTGTCTGCTGTCTGTCTGTCTGCCTGTCTGCCTGCCTGTCTGTCTGTCTGTCTGCCTGCCTGTCTGTCTGCCTGTCTGCCTGTCTGTCTGTCTGCCTGCCTGCCTGCCTGCCTGCCTGTCTGCCTGCCTGCCTGTCTGTCGTTCAGCAGCTAAATGGTCAAATCAAACCGCAGTTCGCGCAAGTGGCCGCTAGATGTCAGTGTGACACAGGTGTGTTGAATACAGCACGTGACCCTGGTCCAAACGCTCCAGTTTTGTTATTAAAGATGCTTTTTTCTAATCTTATATAGTAAGACGCCATAGAAATGTCCCCTCCCAAATAATATATTATTATGTAATGTTCCTACTGGCCTTCAGAGGCCCCACACTTCTAACAAACACATGGCTGAAGGCAGGTCTGTGGGCATTTGCTCAATGGCAGCCCCGGGCAGTGAGATGGGGACACCGAGGACCCTCCTCATCTCACAGGTGGACATTGGACAGGTGGACATTGGACAGGTGGACATTGGACAGGTGGACAGACCTGGCTCCCCCTGGAGGCAGGTTGTGATATAGAAACGGGGCAAAAAGGGCACCAGCAGCAGCATCTCACCGTCTGGGCTGAAGCTTCCAAACGGAAAGTTCAGCCCAATCGCCGGCGACGGCGGCGCCGAGCGCGTCCGCGTCCTCACGCCGGCTCGTCCTCCGTGTGGAGATGAAAGGACCTTTCATGTTTCCTCTTGTTGCATTATTTATCGCGGCGCCGCGTTATTAGCTCGTCTCATCCCGGATTTCGCGGGCTGTTTTCGGAGGCGCCTTTGAAACGTCGTTCCCACTCCAAACAATTCTCTTCCCGCCTTTTTCCCGCCACGTGCTTTTTTCTCTCAAGATAAAGAAACCCGGGTTTCAAAGTGGCGGGATCCGTCCTGGCCGTCCTGAGGAGAGGAAACCATGTTTTGGTCGGTGGCAACATGAAAGAAGAAGACGGTCGTTTGTCATTAGCCTCATTAGCATCATTAGCGCAGTACGGATGAACTTCAAATGATTGGCCCGCAGTTATTTGTGTTACCACAGACGGAACACGAGTTCTGTTTCATGTTCCGGGCGGAAGGTGGGCGGGGCTTGGACCGAGCTGCTGTTCCAGCCGCCGCCGCTAGGTGGCGGGATTGCTCCTCCTCCAAATCAACAGTGATCACTGAGCGATAAGAGACGTTTTGGAATCTTTGGAAGTTTAGCGGGCTTCGGCCTGCCTCCAGATTCCGGGATCGTTATGGACAACCCTACCTACGTGCCCTTCCCTTGACAACGTGCACAGATTGTCACTTTCACTGGGACTCCAGCCGCCCCCTGACGGTCTGAACACGGGGAAGAACGGAGTGAAGGTGGTGGACTTTAATTTCATCTCCCTCTGTTTGTTCCTCCTTCGTTTGGGAACGCCGCAGCTGGTCGTGGATCAGCGCAGCAGGTCGGAATCTTCCTCTTTTATCCGACTTTTCCGGCGCCCACACCGGCACCACGTCCCGGTTTCTCCTTAATCTCCTCTCGCTAAGCTAAGCAGACGTTCCTGCCGGGCCTCACGTGGGATCCGAACCCGCCCGGCGCTCCAGCAGGAACGTCGAGTCCTTTCTTTGGGTTTCCGTCTGCATCCTTACCGAGGGGGGGGGGTCAAGGACGTCGAAGCGCACCAATGCAAATGTCAGCAGAATTAATGAATCCACGGGAACCAGCTGATCCCAGAATTTGAGCCCACTTGGGTCCGGCATCAGAAGTGCAGCGGCCCTTTGATTCTCTGAGGGAGTCGTAATAAACACATCAAAGCCCGGCCTTTCATGTCGGACTTGTAGAAGTGGAATAAATAAGTCCACTTCCGACGGGGCCTTGGTGCAGGGAAGCAGCTGAGATGGCACCGGGCCCGGCTATTGTCTGGCTCCCTCCCCAGACCCGGTGCCTCGCTGGCACCTCCAGGAGGAGCGGGCAGCGCCGGTCCGTTTCCTGTCTGCAGCGGTTGCCGGGAGACGACTCCTCGCTGAACAATGCCACAGTTTCTTTGCTCCTCTCCTCTGAGCTGGTGTTTTTCTTGCTAATTCCACTTCCCCCTCAGACGTGGTGCAAGATACTGACAAATCCAACTTCTGGAATTCAACTCCCCTTCGTCTGGGATTAGAGGGAGAGAGAGGATGGAGGGATGGATGGATGATGGATGGATGGGTGGATGGATGGATGGGTGGGTGGGTGGATGGATGGATGGATGTATGGGTGGATGATGGATGGATGGGAGGGTGGGTGGATGGATGGATGGGTGGGTGGATGGGTGAATGGGTGGATGGATGGATGGAGGGGTGGATGATGGATGGAATGGATGGGTGGATGGATGGATGGATGGGAGGGTGGGTGGATGGATGGATGGGTGGATGGATGGATGGGTGGGTGGATGGATGGATTGATGGATGGATGGATGGATGGATGGGTGGGTGGATGGATGGGGAGGGTGGGATGGGTGGATGGATGTGTGGATGGGTGGATGGATGGATGGATGGATGGGTGGATGATGGATGGATGGATGGGTGATGGATGATGGGATGGGAGAGTGGGTGGATGGATGATGGGTGGATGGATGGATGGATGGATGGGTGATGGATGGATGGGTGGATGGATGGGTGGATGGATGGATGGATGGATGGGTGGGTGGATGGATGGGTGGATGGATGGGTGGATGGATGGATGGATGGATGGATGGAGGATGGGTGGATGGATGGATGGATGGGTCATAGGGGACAACAAATGTCCTGCAGGTCCCCCCAACAGTGCTTGTTGTGTGTTGCTAGCTGTAGCTAGCTAGCTGTAGCTAGCTGTAGCTAGCTAGCTGAGGTCCGTGGAGCTTCCCAGGACATCTGGCTACCACGGTGAAGCCACCAGAACATGGAACATTCACTCATTAGAGGCAAAGCCTGGTTCCTCAGCCAGCTGGCAGCAGATCCTGAGGTGGACCGGGAGAAAGGGAAGAGGCGTTCCGAACTGTCAGGTCGGTAAATACGGAGCTTTTTAGTGCGGAGAAAGCAACTCTGTAATTAGCAGAACTAGCATCATGTCATAAATTAGCGACATGTTTCCAGGATCTATCCACAACGGAGGAGTTGAGTCGGACCTCTGGGTGCGATTCTGGAAGAGAGCAAAGTCGCCAAGTTCACCACAGACACCGTTGGACCTCTCATTCACCTTCGCTACATGCTAACGTGCTAAGGTCCCTTTCCCAGAAGGAGCCGGCTCTTCTGGCCCCAGATGAGGTCCATCTCTCAGCCCACATTTTTAAGGCTGCAAGAGTTTTTTAATGTATTATGGGCTGTCCAGCACCAGGCCCGCTCGGGTCCCCGCACCGTTCATTGTTAGCGCATCAGTCAGCAACACCAAGGTTCCTGTGACACTCACACATCCGGCTCAACGCCTCAGCCGGATACGTGGGGTTATTTTAAACAAAAGGCGGCTCCCTTTGTTGTCACAGGATGGGGGGGGTGTGAGGAGGGAGCCATTTTGGGTCATGGTGTCCCATGAGGGACGTGGAGGAGGGAACCATTTTGGGTCATGTTGTCCACTGAGGGACGTGAGGAGGGAACCATTTGGGTCATGTGTCCACTGACGGACGTGAGGAGGGAACCATTTTGGGTCATGGTATCCACTGAGGGACGTGAGGAAGGGAACCATTTTGGGTCATGGTATCCACTGAGGGACGTGAGGAGGGAACCATTTTGGGTCCATGGTATCCACTGAGGGACGTGAGGAGGGAACCATTTTGGGTTCATGTGTCCACTGACGGACGTGGGAGGGAACCATTTTGGGTCATGGTATCCACTGAGGGAGTGAGGAAGGGGGAACCATTTTGGGTCATGGTATCCACTGAGGGACGTGAGGAGGGAACCATTTTGGGTCATGGTATCCACTGAGGGACGTGAGGAGGGAACCATTTTGGGTCATGGTGTCCACTGGGGACGTGAGCAGGGAACCATTTTGGGTCATGTGTCCACTTACGCAGGTTCCCACTGGAAGGCGGGTGCTGTATGTACAGAAGTTACCTGCAGCTCTAAAGTTACTGAGGTTCCCTTTGATGACGCAGAGCCGTCCTTAAGCATCCACTAGGGGTCTTTGATCACCTAACCCCGATCTCCTAATGTTTAGGAGCGAGCTCCAAGGAACAGGATGGGAATGCCCCTCCTTTGATGATCTGGACTGGATCTCAGGTGCACCTCCTCCAGCACAGTTGATACAGGCAGAGGGTTTGTTTCCATTTTCCCTTTTGGGAACGTTAAATCTGGGATCAGATGGTCACAACTGGGACCGGTGACACCGTCAACGTGCACCTCGGCTTTAGCGTCTGAGCTAAACACACGCTAACGTGTGGGTGGCTAGCTCAACCATGGATTCATGCTAGCACCTTTCGAGGTGGGTCCTGTTGGGTCACTCTGCATGGGGGGGGGGGACCCGAACCAGCTTGATGGATTTCATCATCAGCCCAAAGTTGCTGTTCCGTGCACGCTAACGTCCATACGAGAGCGTCGGGCGTCACGAGGCTCATCTGCTTCGGGCCCCTGGACGCCGTCATGTGACGCCACCGGGGGAGGATCCTATCGCGGTTGCGCGAGTGTTTTCGTACGTGCGGTCGGTTCAAACGCGTCTATTTTGATTATTTCTTGCACAGGATTCGGGATTGACGTCAGGGTTAGCTAATGTCTTTATAGCTGTTACGCCAACGCTGATGAAAAAGTGCACGTTGTGTTGCGAAATCTCTGGAATTCCACACTTTCCCCTTGTCTGATGTGACCTTTCGGGGGGGAAAT
Organism: Takifugu rubripes; assembly: GCF_901000725.2. Taxonomy (NCBI): domain Eukaryota; kingdom Metazoa; phylum Chordata; class Actinopteri; order Tetraodontiformes; family Tetraodontidae; genus Takifugu; species Takifugu rubripes. Next base: position 1,220,484 of record NC_042301.1, on the reverse strand, counting down.
CTGCTGCCGGTTGTTCATTAGCGTGTGTTTGTTGGTGCTAACGATCTCACGAGGGGCTGTTTTTAGCTCAACATGCGGCTCTGTGATTGAGCGGTTTAATGTGGAGTCGACGCACTCAGGTTTCACAGCAGGGCGCCACTTCAGATCACTCGGCGCCGTCCCCGGGGAGCCCCGATGGGGGAGAACATCGATTCCTTCCCAGCCTCTCCCTCAACTGCACCTAATTTCTTCACCCCTTCGGTAAATAATCCGCTTTAAGCGTCCTCCTCTCTGTTTCCTCGTCTCCCCTGAAACTGATTAAGCCATTACGCCGCCGCTACGGCGAGAGAGACGTGTTTGAAATGCTAACAAAGATCACCTGGGACTCCGCAGCTTATGGATGATGTTTTAATGCTGCTCGCTTCATCGGGATGAGGCACATTTAAAGGTTTACAGGCTGTTATTCAAATAAGTAGCGTTCTGCATTATTAATGTGGGCAAATACGAATCATTTTAATTAAGATCGGCATGCTAACGCGCAGCCGTGGACACCAGGATCTACAGCGGGACCGCTACTGACCAACGTCCCTACGTGCGGAAATTTCAGGTTACGAAACGTCTCCACGGGAAAATATTTCCTCTCGTTACAAAATAAATTTCAGGATACGAAAGGCAAAAATACGCTATCGCCTAGCATCTTCCTCTCATCCCATTGGCTATCACCTAGCATCTTCCCGTCATCCCATTGGCTATCGCCTAGCATCTTCCTGTCATCCCATTGGCTATCGCCTAGCATCTTCCCGTCATCCCATTGGCTATCGCCTAGCATCTTCCCGTCATCCCATTGGCTATCGCCTAGCATCTTCCCGTCATCCCATTGGCTATCGCCTAGCATCTTCCTGTCATCCCATTGGCTATCGCCTAGCATCTTCCCGTCATCCCATTGGCTATCGCCTAGCATCTTCCAGTCATCCCATTGGCTATCGCCTAGCATCTTCCCGTCACCATTGGCTATCGCCTAGCATCTTCCTGTCGTCCCATTGGCTATCGCCTAGCATCTTCCTGTCATCCCATTGGCTATCGCCTAGCATCTTCCCGTCATCCCATTGGCTAGGAGGGACGTCAATATTTACAGGGTTGTGTATCCCAGCGTCGCCTTTGTTTACCTTTTATTTATTGTGGGTGTTCGTTTGTTTGTCCATTAGATGGCGGTGTTACCACAAGTGTTAAGGTTCGTTGCTAGTAATGATGGCTAATGTAAGATTAGCCTGTAATGAGGTTCATTTTGTTCCTGGAGAAGCCTTGCTCTGAATTCCTACATTATTGTGCGCTAATCTAATTGTAACATGTATTTGTTACATGTTTTGATGCATTTTTATGATTTATTAAAAAAATTATGTCCGAATTTATGGGGGCTTGGAACAGATTAGGGCATTTACATGGAAAACACGTCTCTACTTACGTAATTTTCAGGTTAGGAAACAACTTCCGGAACCAATTAAATTCGTAAGTAGAGGTCCCACTGTACATAAGAATGTATATATTAGTAAATAGAGAGAGGACATGTATGAACACGTGTGTTCTCACGTGCACTTTAGTCACACACGTGCACGTTGGAGCCACAGATGACACGATTCTGATATTTGGTTATTGATGCCGTTTTTTCCCTGTTGGGAGGGAAAGAGGCTGCAGTTCCGGCGGTGGCCACTAGTCCCGCCTCCCATCCTGCAGGCTAGCTTTAGCTCCGCTATAAATCACTTCCTCCGAGGTCAAAGGCCACATTTTTTCCTCTTCGCACTTTTTCTAAAACAGCCTTTGGAAACATCCAAAGCTGCTCCTCCTGTGCCTGAGAGAGTGTGTGTGTGTGTGTGTGTGGTGCGTGTGTGTGTGTGTGTGTGTGTGTGTGTGTGTGGGTGTGTGTGTGTGTGTGTGTGTGTGTGTGTGTGTGTGTTTGAAGCGAGCTGCAGGTGGAAGAACATCCTGTAACCTTCAGTATCTCCAGCCTTCAAAACAAAAAAGCCTTTATGTTCCGGCGCCAGATGTGGAGAGGAGCACCTCGGAAGTGTGGCAGCGAGCCAGGAGGAACGGTGTCAGGAAGCCGCTTCCTGGTCGTTTCCTTTTTCCGTTGTGTTGCCTGTCATGAAGAATCCATCAGTCCGGCGTTCCGAGCAGGAACGTTCACAGCTACAGATCTGAGCTACAGATTTATCCTGAGTTAGCTGTTAGCTGTTAGCTGTTAGCTGCCTGGAGACCTGTTAAAAGAAATATGGTCATTTCCTTCTGATTCCCGGCATCTCGGAATAATTTCCTTTGATGTTGAGGAGCACGTCCCGGAGATGAAAGCCACCTTTACGGAGCAGAAGGCCGCAGATGTGCGGAGGAACTCCGGCACCAGCTCAGAGATGAGCTGGAACGTCGGTTCAGCCTCGGCGCCGCTGTCGATCACCGCGCCACTTTTCCAAGCTCCTGATTTTAAAGGGAATTCTGCGGAGGGATCCCGGAGGGATCCTTCCACGCCAGCGCGCTCCGACGCATGTTTACAGATTCACATCCGTGTTTCCCTTTTTGTGGAACATCTGTCAAACTGTGCGTTTCACCCTTCCACCTGAACAGGAGGACGCTTCCCTCCACTGATCCCATTAAGGCTCGGCGGTTTTCCACGGACCCGGAGTCACGCGCATCATCACACACATCCGTGTTTTTTAATAAAAACGCAATGAGAAAAGAAGAGAAGGGGGCGGAGGAGGAAGAAGAAAGGCCGGGCTTCACATGGAAGAGGAACCTGGAGGTAGGTGTCCTACTTGGCAGCGCTCTTCCCAAGTTCGGCTCCTTCTGATGTTCTTGGCCAGAAACTTTATTTAAAAGCACATTTGAGGAGTCTCAGATGTTCCGAGATCCAACACCCACATGTGTTTGTGGTGTGTGTGTGCGTGTTGTGCGTGTGTGTGGTGTGTGTGTGTGCGTGTTTGTGCGTGTGTGTGTGTGTGTGTGTGTGCCAGCAACGCTCAGATTGACTTGACTCCCTCACTTCAATGTCTTTGTGGGTCTGCTTGTGTATCCCATAACCAACATGGGGGGGATTCAACTGGTCACTGATCCCTGATTCACCGAGCAGCTGATGGAGACATGGAGCAAGAAGCCCCGCCCCCAAATGCTCCACGCCCCCCCCCAGGGAGGTCGCTGGGAACCCACCCTGAAAATGGAGGCCGGTCTGGCCTCCTGCCACCACGATCACCCGGGTAAGCGCAGAGATTATCAACCGTCTACCATCTACCCGACACAGGCGCTTCACCATGCCCCCCCACCATCTGCCCCCCCCCATCTGCCCCCCCCAGCGTCCAGGGAACGCCGGAGTCGACGCTCATCACTGACAAACTGTCTGTCACAGACGCACAGAAGCCGAGCAGAAATCAAACCGCTCGTTCAGGTTCCTCCCGCCCACCCGGGTGCTGGAGCCCCCCCCCACACCCCCCACCCCGTGAGGGGGGGCCCAGTGGATTGAAAAAGATGTGCGTATGAATAATAAATCTATGACAGCTGTACATTTTTAATTGATTCTTTCCAAGTACAAACAGCCCGAGATGGCGCCGCTCCTCCGGCTCCTCAGGCCCCAGCGGCGCCGGGCTCAGCTCCTCTGATCACCGATGGATTTATTGCCACTGAAGCTGGAGTGAAATCTGTGGGGGGGGGGATATTAGAGTGGGGGGGGGGATATTAGAGTGGGGGGGGGTATTAGAGTGGGGGGTTCGGAGCGGCGTCAGGTCTTCGCTGGCCCCGCCCTCCCAAGTTGCTCCACCCCCCTGCCGCAGATCTGGACTCATGTTGCTTCCATCCACTGCAAGGTCACGTGACTTCCCCCTTTTCCTCCCCGTTCCCCTCGTACCTGCGTTACTGTACACGTGCACACGTACGTGCACGTTCACGGGGGGCCCCGTGTTCTCCTTCTGTGATCGGCTCAAGCGTAGATTAATGTATGTCGCAGGTCAGGTTGGGCTGTTTTAGAGCCTGATGCTAAGCTAACGTCGGATCAGACCGACCTCCACGTCCACCCTCGGCACCAGCCGACCCGTTCGCTGAGGAGCAGCTGTTGGCCGACCGGGTCACCGAGAATCTGAAGATCTGCTCCAACGGTCCACCTGGTTCCGGTGTGGTTCCGGTTGAAAACGGCCACTTTAGCGACTCTGACGACGTCGGGAATTCTTATCTGGAATAGCGAAGGTTGTTTAAGAGCACGGGTGATGATATGAGCAGGAGGGATGGACCCTGGCGCGGCCCGATAAGAACGACTGATCAATATTATATAATGTAGCAACCAGCGTTTGGTTCTGCTCGGGAACGTTATCATCATTCCCAGGCAATGCGGGGAAATGCCATCAAAGGACGACATCTCCTGCTCGTGTCCTTGGACGGAGTTTAGATGGCAGATTGGACAAAGTCACCGAGGGAGATTTTCTCTTTAACATTTCCACATCGATGGCCAACGGTGGCATTAATGGACAAATTCTCGGGAATAACTCGGATCCGGCGCGTTCAAAGGCGTTTTCCTGCGGTGGGGACGGCATGTCCGGACAAAGACCGTCTCCTGGGCTGCATATTCCTTAGTCTAAACATGTTTCCCACACTAGAAAGGGACTCCTAACTCCTCATTAAGAACTCCAAAAGTCCATTTCCCTGGATGATCCGGTCTGTCCTCGTTTGCTCCGGCAGCTTCTCCCGACCGACAGATGTGGAGCGGAGCGGGTTCCAGCTGCTCGGACGGGACAGCGGAGACTCCGGGTTCCACGACTCCTCGGCTGAGAGCGGAGGTGAGATCCCGTTTGTGCCGTAAACGAGCCGCTGGCAGCAGCAGGACTCAGCCGGACCGCTGAGCCATGACGTCCACGGCTGCGTTCCTGGACATGGAATTCCAGCAGATCAGGAATGGCGTTCCGGAGGACGTTCTATCCGTGTTCTGATGCACGACACTGTTTAGTTGGTGTCACAGGAGGCTTCGGTAGAAGTTCAGAGGCAGCTCCAGGGTCATGGGATAGAGGAGGCCGGAGACGCTTCCTTCGGAATGGGCTCTTGTTGTCACCAGCTGTCCTGGCTGAGGGGCAACATGGGGTCAGAAGGTCACCGAGAAGAAAGGGAAGAGCGAGACGAGGGGGTTCAAACGCAGGCTATAGACGGGAGGACGCGGCCTCATCCAGCATCGGGCTTCCCTGTTCTCACACTCGGAGGGACAGACGTCCTTTGGCCTCGGAGAGGGAGACCCATGAGACGCACCTGAGCAAATATTAACATCCTCCATAAGGAGCCTTTGATGTGCGGGGGTCAGGGCCTGGGGCTGTGGCCCCCTCAGCAGGCCCTGCTCCGAGCATATGCTCAGTCCCGTCAGTCGGGGAGTGGGAAGATGCTGAGGAGCAGAGATGTCGGACTCACAGACGTGAAGCCTGAGTAACACGCTCCGAGGTCAGGGAGACCCGCCTCCAAGGCCAGTCTGTGTCCGTACTCGGGAACGCTGCATCACCCCACACCTAAACATCCATGTAGCTCCATTTAGCTCCATTTAGCTCCATGTAGCTCCCTTTAGCTCCATATAGCTCCATTTAGCTCCATGTAGCTCCGTATAGCTCCATGTAGCTCCATGTAGCTCCGTATAGCTCCATGTAGCTCCATTTAGCTCCGTATAGCTCCATGTAGCTCCATGTAGCTCCATGTAGCTCCGTATAGCTCCATTTAGCTCCATTTAGCTCCATGTAGCTCCCTTTAGCTCCATGTAGCTCCATTTAGCTCCGTGTAGCTCCATGTAGCTCCGTATAGCTCCATGTAGCTCCATGTAGCTCCATGTAGCTCCGTGTAGCTCCGTATAGCTCCGTATAGCTCCATATAGCTCCATTTAGCTCCATTTAGCTCCATGTAGCTCCCTTTAGCTCCATGTAGCTCCATTTAGCTCCGTATAGCTCCATGTAGCTCCGTATTGCTCCATTTAGCTCCGTATAGCTCCATTTAGCTCCATTTAGCTCCGTTTAGCTCCACGGATGACGTGTTTACATGGGTAGGAAGGCCAAGGTTAGCAGAAGGGCTTGGCTTTAAAATCTACTGTCACCAAAGTCATCAAAAGTTAATAAAACTCAACAAAAGCCTCTGCAACTTTTTTGAAACAGAGAGAAAGAAAAAAAAAGATTAGCTTCCAGGGACTTAAGTGTCTTCGTCGCTAAATCCCTTTTCAAACGCTACGAAGAGACTTGAGGGAAATAAATATATAAAGTAATCCAAGACGTGCACTAAGTGGTTTATCTGCTTTCATCTGGCCACCGCTGCACGAGGACTCATCCCGCCCGTGTCTCCGGCCCCTCAACTCCATTAAATAGGACAGATTAGCTCCTCCAGAAAGGTGGCCTTTCAGAATCAGCCTGTTTCCCTCTCCGCTGATAGGAGACGGCACGAGTCAGGATCTGAGCCCGGCTTTGTCTTTGACTCTCCAGCTGACATCTGACCCCCCACCAGAGCGAGGAAGGGGGGGGGCTGTAGGATTTCTGGAGATAAGGAGACATTGATTGTCTTTCAGGGATCCAAGTTTAACCGGAGCAGGGAAATCAGGACTATTTCTGTGACGTTTTGGCAGCTCCTTGGATGGATGATGGCAGTGGGAAGGACCCCAACATCTCCTTTGAGATGACCCTCAACGTGCCCCCGCCGCCTTCCTGGCTCCAGTCCCACCCACTCGGAAAATTGGAGGTTTTCCTGAGACTCCAACGTGGGAGGAGGAGCCCACTGAGGAACCTTAGCTTCATTGCTGAGGTGGAATTTCAAAGACATTATTTTTTGAAATGTTGTTCCAGGATTACGGAGCGCAGCCGCGTGGTGGCTGTTGCCATGGCAGCGTAAACAGAAGGGGGCGTTGAGCGCTGGTCTGCAGGAGCATTGTCCCGTTCCTGCAGATGAAGACGTGGACGCTCCAACGGCTGAGGCGGGACGGGCAGCGGGGGTGTGGAATGCAATTAGATGAACTCCCTCCTCTCGTTTGATCTGCTTCATTTCATTTGCTGGTCCTAATTCGGAGGAGACATCAGATAAGGCGAGGCCGTCATGTGCTTTCACATCAAACATGATGGACGACAATGTTCCCACTATGTTTCCTCTTCATCTCCTCTCTCCAACATCTGAGGGCAGCGGTGATTAAATCATCTCCAGCTCTCCACACAATGAGCCATTGTGGGGGGAAGCAGCCATAAATTGGACATGTCAGTGTGATCTAGTTAAGGCCAGATCAAAGGCTTCCTTCAGAACCACTACCTCTGCTCCTGAGGAGACTTGTTTAGGATTTCTCATCTTTCCGGGGGTGTGAGATTATGGGGAGGCCGCGTTCCGATGAGGGTTCATCCCGGGACAAACTGCGTGTGCACGGCTCGATTTGGAGAGCAGAGAAGGTGTTTCTGAGGAGCCTCGTGTTCCGGGAGGGTCGGCGGGATGAAGCAAAGACACTGCTCCTTCAACTGGACCCGGCCCCGGGCCCCCGGGCCCCCGGCCCCCGGGCCCCCGGGCCGCGGTGCTGTCCACGTACGCACCGGCTAGAACCTGCCGCCACCGCCAAGGTGCCACGTTCTGGGGGATGGAAACCTCGAGGTTTTGGGTGGACAACACACATGAAGGCAGCTCGTGGGAGAGGGTGCCGTGCACCCGTAGGGCCCGGTCCAGGGGCCCGGTCCAGGGGTCCGCCCACCCCCACAAAGCCCGGTTGATTTCTGATCTTGATTATTAATTAAGCTCGACGATGCGATGGAAGCGTCCCGCACAGCGGAGGCGTTCTGTTGTTAGCTTTAGCTCCGTTCCGTTATTGCTGAGCGCCTCCCTCCCTCCTAACGAGTTTGCGGTTGTCAAAGTGTCAATTAAATACCGGCGGCGCCGTGTTGTTCCAGCACGCCGCCGCCGTTTGATGCCTGGAAAAAAAAAGGTTGTTTGAAAGCTGTTTATTTTACCTTTGCGTGGCTCCGCCTCGTGGTCCCGGGAATGCTGTGGGCTGCTCTTATCTGCTGTGGCTGCCAATGAAAGCGCAGCGGCAAATGAAACGGCGTTGTGTCACATGACCTGGCGGGCGTGCACGGCACGTGGGCGGGCCGGCAGGAAACGAGGAGAAGGTTGGAACCACCTGAATCCTGAAACTACCAGTGGGAACGTTGGGAACGTGGAGCATCGTGTAAAGATGTCACATTTAAATAGTGATGATTGAAATAATGTTACTAATAATAATCGTTTTAACGAGTAGTAAAGGACCATGAACGCAGCACGGCCCTGCTAGCGGGTCGGAACCAGAAGCACGCCTCAATCGCCAGGACTTTTAACCACGTTATGTTGGGACGGAATAAAACAGCGTTGCTCTTTTTGTTTACATCGACTGGGAGTGGAGCTGGAATCGGACCAAAACGGTCACGTACCTCGATATTCCCAGATGTTTTCATTACGGAAAAGCCTGCGAGGATTTGCATTCCCAAAGGTGACGTCGCAAACATGCAGTGGCGTGAAAAATACACCAGCGACGCAGGAGACAAGTGGTCGGGAAGGGTTCGGAAAACCGGCATTTGGGGGGAAACGCAGGGATGTAGGAGGTTTAAAGAAAGCTTCCTGTTTATGTACAAATGTCCTCTGTTTTCACTGAAACACACACACACACACACACACACACACACAAATCAAAAGATGCAACTTAAGATGCTTTTCATGAGGTCTCTGGGTTTTTCTTGTGTTTGTGTGTGTGTGTATGTGTGTGTGTGTCATTTGACCAGGCACACCAGTTGGACCCACGGCTCCGGGCCTTTTGTTAAGTAGAGGGGACGGTAATTAGGATGGACCCCGTCTGGGGCCAACGGTGTAATTCGGCGGTGCTGTTAACAACCTCACTAAAGATCAAATGAAGTGCAAATAGATCAAAGCCAACGCCGGTCCCACTTCCAAGAGCCGGGATTAATCAGCTCTTTGATGCTCCTTGGTTTCAGAGCCGACAGGTATGTGAAGGCAACACCTGGTCAGTGTCCAGGGGGCAGCACCAGGGAGTCAGGGTGTGTGTCAGTGCACACATACACACACACACACACACCTGTGCTCCCTACAGCTCACCTTCATTCTGCTCACTCATTAAAAACGAGCTGCACCTGTTTGATTTCCAGATTTTTAGTAATAATGTCGCGTTTGTGGGCGTTGAGCTGTGGGGGGTAAAAGTGTCCTGCTGATGCCTCCGTGTTTGCTCGGCTCCCTCCTGAGGGATATCTCACCGGGCGTCCACGTGGAATCGGGCCCGCCGACACCAGCAGAGCCGTAATTAGCTGTAAATGAGCCAACTCATTTACAGCTAATTTGTGGAAGACAATGACGACTGCATGTGTTCCTTTGGCCCGTGTGAGGAGGAACCCTAAATACCCCGGTCCCGGGACAGGTTACTGGCATCTCCTCTCCTGTCGTGTTGCCCTTTTTTGTGCTTCATTTGATTTTCAGTGTGCCTGAAGCTAACACAGAGAGGAATGTCCGGTGGCGCTGGCTAACAGCTCTCTCATATAGGCGCCGCCATACATCAAACCACCCCCCCAGGGCTTCATATGAGACAGCTTGTGCATATAAATCTGAGGCAACACGCAGATTTCCATCACTTCTAATGGACTTAATGAAATTCAGTGTGTGCAACGGCCCTGATGGCAGCGCAGGTGCAGACGGTCCTTTGTGCGTAGCGCTGATGGGATGGATGAGCCGCTGACAGAAGGCCGCCTCCACTCTGTTTGAGTTAAGGGTAATTAGACGGATGGTTCTGGTTCCACTCTACCTGCAGACGTGCTGAGCACAGCCCTGATGTGCGCACGTGGAGGGCTTCCCCAGTCATGAATATGCTCCCACTCATTTACACACAGATTGGACTGAATAAATTAGCCTGTTTGCTAACAGCCGCCCAGTCTGGGAAGCTGATAAACGACGCGATAGAATGAGGAGCTAAATGAGCGGCGACGTGCTGAATCCGAACGTGCTGCTGTGGGCTGGAGGAGCTGTAGCGCCGCTCCTCCTGTGGTCGGCAGCACGCAGATCAGAGCGAGAGGAGAAGGAGCGAGATGATCCCAGCTCCACAGCTCTGGGAGCACTGGAACGGGCAACACAGGAGCTACACGTGTATGGGAGTGTTGTGGAGCAGCTAAACTTTAGCTGCTCTCTGGCTAACCGAACCCTAAGCCTAAAGGCTCCAGACA
>NC_042301.1:1205728-1210197 GCF_901000725.2 Takifugu rubripes | reverse complement strand
CTGGTGCTCGTGGCCGTAACGTTCAGAAACATGTTTCCAGCCCAAATCACATGTTGTCACCACCACTGGGTTCCAGCAGCCCCCACAGTGGGAATGGGGCAGGATGCTGTGGAGCTCAGTGATCCAGATCCACAGTTGTGGTTCTGATGTCGCAACATCCTCGGTGTCACGACATCCTCCTCTGTTTCTGCACACTCGGTGTGAAAAGTGAAAGCTGCAGCAGGATTAAAAGCCACTTATGGAAACCTAAATCCGATCTCTCTTTCTGTCAGATTCCACACAGCAGAATGCACCACGGTCGGAGCACCCTTGGAATTCCTCTTCCCCGGAGTTCTGAAACCGCTCCGGTCAGCCAGCAGGAGGACGTCTACTCACCATTGCTGCTTAATAAGTGTGCAACAGCAAAACAAACACCGATCTGGAGTTCAGAGTTGGGCACATCGATCGTGTTTGTATTAAAAGAGATTCAATGAAGCAACTATTGATTAAAGAGCTTTAACTTTGGGGCTCGCCACCGTTTCCGGCTTCCTAACGACCAGACATCCTCACTCTTTAGAGTTCAGATGCAGCCTGATCTCCAGAGGGATGCAGGAGGATGAAGCTTCGCCCTGAACTCCTGCACGTCTGGTGAAGCCATTTCACCTCTGCCTCCTTTTGAATTCACATCATGATGTTTGTCCTACCAGGCGTGATGTCCTGCACCAGGATTGGGCTCTGGGTGGTCAGCGTCAGGCCGTGGGAGCGGAGGCCGGGGTCCCGCTGGATCTGGACGGTGAAGCGGAACGAGTAGTTCCTCTGATCCGACAGACTGGACTCTGCTGCCTTCCCGTCCGCCACCCGGTCCCTGCAGAGCATGTGGAGCACGACCCACACTTTAAACCTTGCTGAAGGTTTTCCCTTCCATGGATGAATCCAACATCTCACACATGACCCGACCAGAACGAGAGTGTTCCGACCTGCTCAGAGAGTGAGACCTGCTGCCCAGGTCCCGGACCGTCTCAGCCATCGGCCCACCACCTGCTCCACCCGGCTCGTCTTACGCGATGGAGAGCGGCTCCGATCCTGCACCTCCATTTACCTGCGAGGAGGCCGAGGTTAGCAGAGGCATCACACACGCTCCGTGCACGTGCTGGGACGGAGCGGCACCAGTGATGCAGCCACGTTTTCTCCCAGTGTGTGTGTGTGTGTGTGTGTGTGTGTGTGTGGCGTCATACCAGCCGATAGAAAGTGTTCTTTCTGAGCTAATTGGTTTTAGTGCACCATAATATCATTAAAGCCATCCAGCGTATGCTCACCATCGTGTTTAGAATCACTAATGACCTTTTTTAACGAGGGTTATTCTGCCCTTTAAACTCTTGATTGAGCATTTTCCTCAGCAAAGCTGACAAACGGGAAGACAAAGCGTCATATAGCAGGATTAGCTTATGACGTGCTCATGATTATATAGGACACGGCCCAATCTTCCCCCCCAGGCGAGCCTTCATTTAAGTCCTGGTGCATTTGGACGTCCAATAAATGCAGCCTCAGCAAATCTGACGGCTGTTTAGTCCGTGTCGTGAGTTCATTAGTGAGATTAGTGAGCCCAACCCACCGAGGTGCAACAGAACCTGGGGAGGAACCAAAGGAGTCCTCCCAAGGATCACTGGGTGATGGGCCAATGAGTGATGGGCCAATGAGTGATGGGCCAATGAGTGATGGGCCAATGAGTGATGGGCCAATGATGGGCCAAGATCAAGGGTGAGAGGAGATGATGTCAGACGTGTGCTGAGGAATCTCCCGCAGATGGAGGCTGAAGATGGCAGACAGTGGGGGGGGGGGGGGGAGGAGACAGACGTGAGGAGAGGAGGAGTGGGGTTCAGTGATGGAAGTGCTGGGTGACACAAGCAGACAGTGGTGTCTCTTGGGAGATCCTGAGCACATTATCCATCCATCTGCTGTGAATCCCCCTTCCTTTCACCCCGCCCCCCCCCCCACCCCCCATAGCTCTGCTCGCACTTCCACTCTTCTCGGGTTACAGACGTACAGATGCTCCCTGCATCCTCGCTGCTGCAAACGCATGCCTGCATCGGCGCTGCATGCATTCACTCATTCATTCCAACCAGGAGGCACCACAGCCGGTAGCTGCCATAGCTACCGTAGCTACCAGAGCTACCTTAGCTCTGGTAGCTACGGTAGCTCTGGTAGCTCCGGTAGCTCCGGTAGCTCTGGTAGCTGAGATGACTGTAGCCGTTTGGATGAGGAATGAGGTCATTTCTATCTGCTGTTGGGTATTTGAGACGCGTCTGTAAAGTCCAGCATCGAGAGGTCAGAAAGGTGTGATCTATTGATTTTGATTTATGTTTATTTATAGTCCCGCCAATGCCGCTGGGCGCCGTACCATCGCCATCCCCCCACCGTGCAAAGCTCCTTGGATGTGGCTGTGACGCTGCAAACATATCGACCACATACGTTGCGTATCTGCAGCGTAGCCTCCAAACTCCCCCGCATGGCGCTTAGGGTTAGGGTAGGAGAGGCAAATGGGATTAGGGAGTGTGTCTGTAACGGGGAGCGTGCGTCACCGCCGCTGAGCCAGATTAGAGTCAGATCCAGCTCAGCCTCCCAGGTCTGTGCAGGTGGACAGACCAAAGCCCAGCACTGACACCACGACCTGATGTCCAGGCAACACTGGTGTAGCCTCCGTGTGTGGATGCACCTCACACACACATTCCCGTACTTGTATCTTTGTGAGGACATTCAGAGGCACAATGCATTACCCAGCATCCTACCCTCACCCTAACCACTACAACTACCCCCCCCATCCTAAACCCATTTCTACCCTCAACCTCAAAACCACGTCTGCAAAACCACCGCAAACAGTCCATTGAAGGACCAGCCAAAATGTATTTGTGTCCTCAGAATGTCCTCACTTTGATAGTAGAAGGAGTATTATGTTACTCACTATATAGTGAGTACACACACACACACACACACACACCACACACACACACACCACACACTGCTCTCTGTCCTGAGTATCAGGGCTCCATGAGGACGCCAGTCAATGTCCCGCTCTGTCAGTCCGCTCATCCTTGCTGCTGTGGGGGGCCAGCGTCACACGTCTTCATCTCCTGTGGGCAGCATCAGAACAAAGACCCGTTTTACCCCATCGTCATCGTTATGGTCGTGCACGGCGATGTGCACGACGGCCAAGCGCGAGGCAGGAGGAGGACGGCAGGGTTCCGCCGCAGCAGGACGGGCCGGCCCAGGCTGCTGCTGCTGTTTGTGGAGTCCCACTTGGCCCGACTCTCTGCTCCAAACACCATCCATATTTAATGAGGCCCTTACAAAGCTGTGGGAACAGAGATGCTGGGAAACTCTGCCCCCCCCCCCCCCCCCACCCCCCCACTACTACTTCCCCTCGACTCAAACTGTCACCACTAAGTACTTTGCTCTTTCATAACTCTCCCTGCTGTCTCCCCCGACCGTCCCGGAGCTTTTCCCGACCGTTCCTCGGTTGTTCTTAAGATCCTCCACCTTCAGCTAAACCTCTGCTGCACCTCTATGAGAGGACTCGTGCACGCGTGCCGGCCGTGCACGTGGAGCCTGCCGCGCTAATGTGCGACAGCCAAGCGCGCATGTATGTTGTTATTATTTGAGAGGGCCGCTGGGAGTTTGTGTTTATGTGCACAAGTGTATGTGCACATTTGTCAGAGTGCAGCGTGCATCAATAATGGATCTAGATAATGCAACCGCTCCACTCTACGAGGAGCAGCTAACAGGAGCAGCTAACAGGAGCAGCTAACAGGAGCAGCTAACAGGGAGGAGAACCCACTCCTGAGGAGCAGCTAACAGGAGAGCTAACAGGAGGAGCTACAGGAGCAGCTAACAGGAGCAGCTAACAGGAGCAGCTAACAGGAGCAGCTAACAGGGAGGAGAGCTCAGTCCTGAGGAGCAGCTAACAGGAGCAGCTAACAGGAGCAGCTAACAGGAGGAGCTAACAGGAGCAGCTAACAGGAGCAGCTAACAGGAGCAGCTAACAGGAGGAGTCCCAATCCAATCCCACATCCCTCCCACACCAACATGGTCTGTTCCAGTGTGATTTAAATGAATGGATCAATAGGATGAATGGGAACGCTGTGGTAGGGAGGGGGCTCGATGCTGGGGTTGATTATCAGGATCTGTGGTACTGGAGGATCAGAGGGAGGTTCTGAAGGAGTCCAGCACCCTGTGGGGCAGAAACACTCCTGCAGGCTGAGATGGAAGCTTGCTGAGCTAAAGGAGCCCACCTAATGCTCACAGACCTCTGAGGACCCACAGACCTCTGAGGACCCACAGACCTCCGAGGACCCACAGACCTCCGAGGATCCACAGACCTCCGAGGACCCACAGACCTCCGAGGATCCACAGACCTCCGAGGACCCACAGACCTCCGAGGATCCACAGACCTCGAGGACCCACAGACCTCCGAGGACCCACAGACCTCCGAGGAC
>NC_042301.1:1200728-1203228 GCF_901000725.2 Takifugu rubripes | reverse complement strand
GCCATTAATGAACTCACCTGCCATGAATTAACTCACCTGCCATTAATGAACTCACCTGCCATTAATTAACTCACCTGCCATGAATTAACTCACCTGCCATTAATGAACTCACCTGCCATTAATTAACTCACCTGCCATGAATTAACTCACCTGCCATTAATGAACTCACCTGCCATTAATGAACTCACCTGCCATTAATGAACTCACCTGCCATTAATGAACTCGCCTGCCATTAATTAACTCACCTGCCATTAATGAACTCACCCTCCCTTAACTCAAGGCTGTTTGCTCCAACAGAACCCAGTCTAGAACCAGAACCAGCACCAGAACCAGAACCAGCACCAGAACCAGCTTCAGCTTCATCGACGCAACAATTCATGGATCAATGTGACAAAGTCACGCGGACTCAGGAATTCTTGCCCCATTATTCACCCCCCTAGGAGGGCAGGAAGGAAGGAAGGTAGGTAGGAGGGCAGGAAGGAAGGTAGGAGGGCAGGAAGGAAGGAAGGTAGGTAGGAGGGCAGGAAGGAAGGAAGGTAGGTAGGAGGGCAGGAAGGAAGGAAGGTAGGTAGGAGGGCAGGAAGGAAGGTAGGAGGGCAGGAAGGAAGGAAGGTAGGTAGGAGGGCAGGAAGGAAGGTAGGAGGGCAGGAAGGAAGGTAGGTAGGTAGGAGGGCAGGAAGGAAGGTAGGAGGGCAGGAAGGAAGGAAGGTAGGTAGGAGGGCAGGAAGGTAGGTAGGAGGGCAGGAAGGAAGGAAGGTAGGTAGGAGGGCAGGAAGGAAGGAAGGAAGGTAGGAGGGCAGGAGGGCAGGAGGGCAGGAGGGCAGGGGGGCAGGAGGGCAGGGGGGCAGGAGGGCGGGAGGGCGGGAAGGCAGGAGGGCAGGAGGGTACGAAGGCAGGAGGGTACGAAGGCAGGAGGGCAGGAGGGCAGGAAGGAAGGAAAGAAGGTAGGAGGGCAGGAGGGTACGAAGGCAGGAGGGCAGGAGGGCAGGAGGGCAGGAAGGAAGGAAGGAAGGTAGGAGGGCAGGAGGGCAGGAGGGCAGGAGGGCAGGAGGGCAGGGGGGCAGGAGGGCAGGGGGGGGGAGGGGGGAGGGAGGGGGGAAGGCAGGAGGGCAGGAGGGTACGAAGGCAGGAGGGTACGAAGGCAGGAGGGCAGGAGGGCAGGAAGGAAGGAAAGAAGGTAGGAGGGCAGGAGGGTACGAAGGTAGGAGGGCAGGAGGGCAGGAGGGCAGGAGGGCAGGAGGTCCCACCTGATGCATTGCTGGTGCTGAATTATTTTACTGACTCAGGATTTGGTTCTTTTTGGGACTCAAATAAAAACTGATTAAAAACCTGCAGAGGGCAGCTCGAGGTGTGTGTGTGTGTGTGTGTGTGTGTGTGTGTGTGTGTGTGTGTGTGTGTGTGTGTGTGTGTGTGTGTGTGTGTCTGTACAGATTGACAGACACACCCCAAGTTCTCTCGCTATTAACTTGACAAATACAAAGCTTAAAAATGTAGCTGAGCCTTAAAAATAACATCATAAATTAGTAAACCTGAGAGGGAAAAAGAGCTCAGTTCTGACTGACTGTATTATCTTAAAACACACGTACACACACACACGCACACGCACACCACAACACCACACACACACACACACACACACACACAGAAAGGGACAGAAGCATGATGCCAGCAGAATAAATGGAGCAACATCTACTGTAAAAGCAGCACTCTGTGTTGTGTGTGTGTGTGTTGCGCGCGCGCGTGCAGTGGTGCATTAGTAAAACATTTTGATTTCCACACAGACTTGGTCTGTTCATCAATTCTTTATCAGTCGTTAACACAGAAAAGAACTGAGTCACTTGTGTTAAGTGGGTCGCTGGCTTGTCTCGGTCTAATATGATCCACTGATCACCGGAACCACTCGGGAAACCCCCCACCCGGATCCTACGGATCCACACCGGTCGGGAAGAGTTGCTCGGACCTCGGTCCGGCTTCTTTCACTCTTCTCAAAAAGTAAGTGTTGGCCGTCGTTTGGATCCGTGCGTGATGAGGCTCCGTGCGTGAGTGCTGCCTCTGTTCCGCTGATATTCTGGGATGTACCGCACGCATTCCTCTGTCCCGAGCTGTCGGAGCAGGTGTGAGGACCTTACCGAGCCTGGGTCCGAATCCCTCCCGAGAGCCGCACCGGTCCGGACCGTCAGCGCGTCCTGGATGCGGAGCAACTTGGAAAGTCCGGCGGCCACACCTTCGATCTGCCGAGACAAATCAGATAATCCCCATGACAACAGCTGCGACCGGACGGCACGAGGAGCGGCGCGAGACCGCGTTTTGCTGAGCAGGTGAGCGCGCGCTGCCTCAGCAGCCTGAACCTCTCTCTCTCTCTCTGCTCCCTGTCTCTCTACCGCTCTCTCTCTCTCTGTCTGTCTGTCTGTCTGTCTGTCTGTCTGTCTGTCTGTCTGTCATTTCCTTCTCACCACACACGCGCACACACTCTTTCTCTTTTATTGTGAATTCAGCTCAA
>NC_042301.1:1163228-1195728 GCF_901000725.2 Takifugu rubripes | reverse complement strand
GTTGACCTTTCGGGGGGGAAATCTGCTGCCGGTTGTTCATTAGCGTGTGTTTGTTGGTGCTAACGATCTCACGAGGGGCTGTTTTTAGCTCAACATGCGGCTCTGTGATTGAGCGGTTTAATGTGGAGTCGACGCACTCAGGTTTCACAGCAGGGCGCCACTTCAGATCACTCGGCGCCGTCCCCGGGGAGCCCCGATGGGGGAGAACATCGATTCCTTCCCAGCCTCTCCCTCAACTGCACCTAATTTCTTCACCCCTTCGGTAAATAATCCGCTTTAAGCGTCCTCCTCTCTGTTTCCTCTCGTCTCCCCTGAAACTGATTAAGCCATTACGCCGCCGCTACGGCGAGAGACGTGTTTGAAATGCTAACAAAGATCACCTGGGACTCCGCAGCTTATGGATGATGTTTTAATGCTGCTCGCTTCATCGGGATGAGGCACATTTAAAGGTTTACAGGCTGTTATTCAAATAAGTAGCGTTCTGCATTATTAATGTGGGCAAATACGAATCATTTTAATTAAGATCGGCATGCTAACGCGCAGCCGTGGACACCAGGATCTACAGCGGGACCGCTACTGACCAACGTCCCTACGTGCGGAAATTTCAGGTTACGAAACGTCTCCACGGGAAAATATTTCCTCTCGTTACAAAATAAATTTCAGGATACGAAAGGCAAAAATACGCTATCGCCTAGCATCTTCCTCTCATCCCATTGGCTATCACCTAGCATCTTCCCGTCATCCCATTGGCTATCGCCTAGCATCTTCCTGTCATCCCATTGGCTATCGCCTAGCATCTTCCCGTCATCCCATTGGCTATCGCCTAGCATCTTCCCGTCATCCCATTGGCTATCGCCTAGCATCTTCCCGTCATCCCATTGGCTATCGCCTAGCATCTTCCTGTCATCCCATTGGCTATCGCCTAGCATCTTCCCGTCATCCCATTGGCTATCGCCTAGCATCTTCCAGTCATCCCATTGGCTATCGCCTAGCATCTTCCCGTCATCCCATTGGCTATCGCCTAGCATCTTCCTGTCGTCCCATTGGCTATCGCCTAGCATCTTCCTGTCATCCCATTGGCTATCGCCTAGCATCTTCCCGTCATCCCATTGGCTAGGAGGGACGTCAATATTTACAGGGTTGTGTATCCCAGCGTCGCCTTTGTTTACCTTTTATTTATTGTGGGTGTTCGTTTGTTTGTCCATTAGATGGCGGTGTTACCACAAGTGTTAAGGTTCGTTGCTAGTAATGATGGCTAATGTAAGATTAGCCTGTAATGAGGTTCATTTTGTTCCTGGAGAAGCCTTGCTCTGAATTCCTACATTTATTGTGCGCTAATCTAATTGTAACATGTATTTGTTACATGTTTTGATGCATTTTTATGATTTATTAAAAAAATTATGTCCGAATTTATGGGGGCTTGGAACAGATTAGGGCATTTACATGGAAAACACGTCTCTACTTACGTAATTTTCAGGTTAGGAAACAACTTCCGGAACCAATTAAATTCGTAAGTAGAGGTCCCACTGTACATAAGAATGTATATATTAGTAAATAGAGAGAGGACATGTATGAACACGTGTGTTCTCACGTGCACTTTAGTCACACACGTGCACGTTGGAGCCACAGATGACACGATTCTGATATTTGGTTATTGATGCCGTTTTTTCCCTGTTGGGAGGGAAAGAGGCTGCAGTTCCGGCGGTGGCCACTAGTCCCGCCTCCCATCCTGCAGGCTAGCTTTAGCTCCGCTATAAATCACTTCCTCCGAGGTCAAAGGCCACATATTTTTTCCTCTTCGCACTTTTTCTAAAACAGCCTTTGGAAACATCCAAAGCTGCTCCTCCTGTGCCTGAGAGAGTGTGTGTGTGTGTGTGTGTGTGTGTGCGTGTGTGTGTGTGTGTGTGTGTGTGTGTGTGTGTGTGTGTGTGTGTGTGCGTGTGTGTGTGTGTGTGTGTGTGTGTGTTTGAAGCGAGCTGCAGGTGGAAGAACATCCTGTAACCTTCAGTATCTCCAGCCTTCAAAACAAAAAAGCCTTTATGTTCCGGCGCCAGATGTGGAGAGGAGCACCTCGGAAGTGTGGCAGCGAGCCAGGAGGAACGGTGTCAGGAAGCCGCTTCCTGGTCGTTTCCTTTTTCCGTTGTGTTGCCTGTCATGAAGAATCCATCAGTCCGGCGTTCCGAGCAGGAACGTTCACAGCTACAGATCTGAGCTACAGATTTATCCTGAGTTAGCTGTTAGCTGTTAGCTGTTAGCTGCCTGGAGACCTGTTAAAAGAATATGGTCATTTCCTTCTGATTCCCGGCATCTCGGAATAATTTCCTTTGATGTTGAGGAGCACGTCCCGGAGATGAAAGCCACCTTTACGGAGCAGAAGGCCGCAGATGTGCGGAGGAACTCCGGCACCAGCTCAGAGATGAGCTGGAACGTCGGTTCAGCCTCGGCGCCGCTGTCGATCACCGCGCCACTTTTCCAAGCTCCTGATTTTTTAAAGGGAATTCTGCGGAGGGATCCCGGAGGGATCCTTCCACGCCAGCGCGCTCCGACGCATGTTTACAGATTCACATCCGTGTTTCCCTTTTTGTGGAACATCTGTCAAACTGTGCGTTTCACCCTTCCACCTGAACAGGAGGACGCTTCCCTCCACTGATCCCATTAAGGCTCGGCGGTTTTCCACGGACCCGGAGTCACGCGCATCATCACACACATCCGTGTTTTTTAATAAAAACGCAATGAGAAAAGAAGAGAAGGGGGCGGAGGAGGAAGAAGAAAGGCCGGGCTTCACATGGAAGAGGAACCTGGAGGTAGGTGTCCTACTTGGCAGCGCTCTTCCCAAGTTCGGCTCCTTCTGATGTTCTTGGCCAGAAACTTTATTTAAAAGCACATTTGAGGAGTCTCAGATGTTCCGAGATCCAACACCCACATGTGTTTGTGTGTGTGTGTGTGCGTGTTTGTGCGTGTGTGTGTGTGTGTGTGTGTGCGTGTTTGTGCGTGTGTGTGTGTGTGTGTGTGCCAGCAACGCTCAGATTGACTTGACTCCCTCACTTCAATGTCTTTGTGGGTCTGCTTGTGTATCCCATAACCAACATGGGGGGGATTCAACTGGTCACTGATCCCTGATTCACCGAGCAGCTGATGGAGACATGGAGCAAGAAGCCCCGCCCCCAAATGCTCCACGCCCCCCCCCCAGGGAGGTCGCTGGGAACCCACCCTGAAAATGGAGGCCGGTCTGGCCTCCTGCCACCACGATCACCCGGGTAAGCGCAGAGATTATCAACCGTCTACCATCTACCCGACACAGGCGCTTCACCATGCCCCCCCACCATCTGCCCCCCCCCCATCTGCCCCCCCCAGCGTCCAGGGAACGCCGGAGTCGACGCTCATCACTGACAAACTGTCTGTCACAGACGCACAGAAGCCGAGCAGAAATCAAACCGCTCGTTCAGGTTCCTCCCGCCCACCCGGGTGCTGGAGCCCCCCCCCCACACCCCCCCACCCCGTGAGGGGGGGCCCAGTGGATTGAAAAAGATGTGCGTATGAATAATAAATCTATGACAGCTGTACATTTTTAATTGATTCTTTCCAAGTACAAACAGCCCGAGATGGCGCCGCTCCTCCGGCTCCTCAGGCCCCAGCGGCGCCGGGCTCAGCTCCTCTGATCACCGATGGATTTATTGCCACTGAAGCTGGAGTGAAATCTGTGGGGGGGGGGGATATTAGAGTGGGGGGGGGGATATTAGAGTGGGGGGGGGGTATTAGAGTGGGGGGTTCGGAGCGGCGTCAGGTCTTCGCTGGCCCCGCCCTCCCAAGTTGCTCCACCCCCCTGCCGCAGATCTGGACTCATGTTGCTTCCATCCACTGCAAGGTCACGTGACTTCCCCCTTTTCCTCCCCGTTCCCCTCGTACCTGCGTTACTGTACACGTGCACACGTACGTGCACGTTCACGGGGGGCCCCGTGTTCTCCTTCTGTGATCGGCTCAAGCGTAGATTAATGTATGTCGCAGGTCAGGTTGGGCTGTTTTAGAGCCTGATGCTAAGCTAACGTCGGATCAGACCGACCTCCACGTCCACCCTCGGCACCAGCCGACCCGTTCGCTGAGGAGCAGCTGTTGGCCGACCGGGTCACCGAGAATCTGAAGATCTGCTCCAACGGTCCACCTGGTTCCCGGTGTGGTTCCGGTTGAAAACGGCCACTTTAGCGACTCTGACGACGTCGGGAATTCTTATCTGGAATAGCGAAGGTTGTTTAAGAGCACGGGTGATGATATGAGCAGGAGGGATGGACCCTGGCGCGGCCCGATAAGAACGACTGATCAATATTATATAATGTAGCAACCAGCGTTTGGTTCTGCTCGGGAACGTTATCATCATTCCCAGGCAATGCGGGGAAATGCCATCAAAGGACGACATCTCCTGCTCGTGTCCTTGGACGGAGTTTAGATGGCAGATTGGACAAAGTCACCGAGGGAGATTTTCTCTTTAACATTTCCACATCGATGGCCAACGGTGGCATTAATGGACAAATTCTCGGGAATAACTCGGATCCGGCGCGTTCAAAGGCGTTTTCCTGCGGTGGGGACGGCATGTCCGGACAAAGACCGTCTCCTGGGCTGCATATTCCTTAGTCTAAACATGTTTCCCACACTAGAAAGGGACTCCTAACTCCTCATTAAGAACTCCAAAAGTCCTTTTCCCTGGATGATCCGGTCTGTCCTCGTTTGCTCCGGCAGCTTCTCCCGACCGACAGATGTAGAGCGGAGCGGGTTCCAGCTGCTCGGACGGGACAGCGGAGACTCCGGGTTCCACGACTCCTCGGCTGAGAGCGGAGGTGAGATCCCGTTTGTGCCGTAAACGAGCCGCTGGCAGCAGCAGGACTCAGCCGGACCGCTGAGCCATGACGTCCACGGCTGCGTTCCTGGACATGGAATTCCAGCAGATCAGGAATGGCGTTCCGGAGGACGTTCTATCCGTGTTCTGATGCACGACACTGTTTAGTTGGTGTCACAGGAGGCTTCGGTAGAAGTTCAGAGGCAGCTCCAGGGTCATGGGATAGAGGAGGCCGGAGACGCTTCCTTCGGAATGGGCTCTTGTTGTCACCAGCTGTCCTGGCTGAGGGGCAACATGGGGTCAGAAGGTCACCGAGAAGAAAGGGAAGAGCGAGACGAGGGGGTTCAAACGCAGGCTATAGACGGGAGGACGCGGCCTCATCCAGCATCGGGCTTCCCTGTTCTCACACTCGGAGGGACAGACGTCCCTTTGGCCTCGGAGAGGGAGACCCATGAGACGCACCTGAGCAAATATTAACATCCTCCATAAGGAGCCTTTGATGTGCGGGGGTCAGGGCCTGGGGCTGTGGCCCCCTCAGCAGGCCCTGCTCCGAGCATATGCTCAGTCCCGTCAGTCGGGGAGTGGGAAGATGCTGAGGAGCAGAGATGTCGGACTCACAGACGTGAAGCCTGAGTAACACGCTCCGAGGTCAGGGAGACCCGCCTCCAAGGCCAGTCTGTGTCCGTACTCGGGAACGCTGCATCACCCCACACCTAAACATCCATGTAGCTCCATTTAGCTCCATTTAGCTCCATGTAGCTCCCTTTAGCTCCATGTAGCTCCATGTAGCTCCATTTAGCTCCGTATAGCTCCATGTAGCTCCATGTAGCTCCGTATAGCTCCATGTAGCTCCATTTAGCTCCGTATAGCTCCATGTAGCTCCATGTAGCTCCATGTAGCTCCGTATAGCTCCATTTAGCTCCATTTAGCTCCATGTAGCTCCCTTTAGCTCCATGTAGCTCCATTTAGCTCCGTGTAGCTCCATGTAGCTCCGTATAGCTCCATGTAGCTCCATGTAGCTCCATGTAGCTCCGTGTAGCTCCGTATAGCTCCGTATAGCTCCATATAGCTCCATTTAGCTCCATTTAGCTCCATGTAGCTCCCTTTAGCTCCATGTAGCTCCATTTAGCTCCGTATAGCTCCATGTAGCTCCGTATTGCTCCATTTAGCTCCGTATAGCTCCATTTAGCTCCATTTAGCTCCGTTTAGCTCCACGGATGACGTGTTTACATGGGTAGGAAGGCCAAGGTTAGCAGAAGGGCTTGGCTTTAAAATCTACTGTCACCAAAGTCATCAAAAGTTAATAAAACTCAACAAAAGCCTCTGCAACTTTTTTGAAACAGAGAGAAAGAAAAAAAAAGATTAGCTTCCAGGGACTTAAGTGTCTTCGTCGCTAAATCCCTTTTCAAACGCTACGAAGAGACTTGAGGGAAATAAATATATAAAGTAATCCAAGACGTGCACTAAGTGGTTTATCTGCTTTCATCTGGCCACCGCTGCACGAGGACTCATCCCGCCCGTGTCTCCGGCCCCTCAACTCCATTAAATAGGACAGATTAGCTCCTCCAGAAAGGTGGCCTTTCAGAATCAGCCTGTTTCCCTCTCCGCTGATAGGAGACGGCACGAGTCAGGATCTGAGCCCGGCTTTGTCTTTGACTCTCCAGCTGACATCTGACCCCCCACCAGAGCGAGGGAAGGGGGGGGGGCTGTAGGATTTCTGGAGATAAGGAGACATTGATTGTCTTTCAGGGATCCAAGTTTAACCGGAGCAGGGAAATCAGGACTATTTCTGTGACGTTTTGGCAGCTCCTTGGATGGATGATGGCAGTGGGAAGGACCCCAACATCTCCTTTGAGATGACCCTCAACGTGCCCCCGCCGCCTTCCTGGCTCCAGTCCCACCCACTCGGAAAATTGGAGGTTTTCCTGAGACTCCAACGTGGGAGGAGGAGCCCACTGAGGAACCTTAGCTTCATTGCTGAGGTGGAATTTCAAAGACATTATTTTTTGAAATGCTGTTCCAGGATTACGGAGCGCAGCCGCGTGGTGGCTGTTGCCATGGCAGCGTAAACAGAAGGGGGCGTTGAGCGCTGGTCTGCAGGAGCATTGTCCCGTTCCTGCAGATGAAGACGTGGACGCTCCAACGGCTGAGGCGGGACGGGCAGCGGGGGTGTGGAATGCAATTAGATGAACTCCCTCCTCTCGTTTGATCTGCTTCATTTCATTTGCTGGTCCTAATTCGGAGGAGACATCAGATAAGGCGAGGCCGTCATGTGCTTTCACATCAAACATGATGGACGACAATGTTCCCACTATGTTTCCTCTTCATCTCCTCTCTCCAACATCTGAGGGCAGCGGTGATTAAATCATCTCCAGCTCTCCACACAATGAGCCATTGTGGGGGGAAGCAGCCATAAATTGGACATGTCAGTGTGATCTAGTTAAGGCCAGATCAAAGGCTTCCTTCAGAACCACTACCTCTGCTCCTGAGGAGACTTGTTTAGGATTTCTCATCTTTCCGGGGGTGTGAGATTATGGGGAGGCCGCGTTCCGATGAGGGTTCATCCCGGGACAAACTGCGTGTGCACGGCTCGATTTGGAGAGCAGAGAAGGTGTTTCTGAGGAGCCTCGTGTTCCGGGAGGGTCGGCGGGATGAAGCAAAGACACTGCTCCTTCAACTGGACCCGGCCCCCGGGCCCCCGGGCCCCCGGCCCCCGGGCCCCCGGGCCGCGGTGCTGTCCACGTACGCACCGGCTAGAACCTGCCGCCACCGCCAAGGTGCCACGTTCTGGGGGATGGAAACCTCGAGGTTTTGGGTGGACAACACACATGAAGGCAGCTCGTGGGAGATGGTGCCGTGCACCCGTAGGGCCCGGTCCAGGGGCCCGGTCCAGGGGTCCGCCCACCCCCACAAAGCCCGGTTGATTTCTGATCTTGATTATTAATTAAGCTCGACGATGCGATGGAAGCGTCCCGCACAGCGGAGGCGTTCTGTTGTTAGCTTTAGCTCCGTTCCGTTATTGCTGAGTGCCTCCCTCCCTCCTAACGAGTTTGCGGTTGTCAAAGTGTCAATTAAATACCGGCGGCGCCGTGTTGTTCCAGCACGCCGCCGCCGTTTGATGCCTGGATAAAAAAAAAAGGTTGTTTGAAAGCTGTTTATTTTACCTTTGCGTGGCTCCGCCTCGTGGTCCCGGGAATGCTGTGGGCTGCTCTTATCTGCTGTGGCTGCCAATGAAAGCGCAGCGGCAAATGAAACGGCGTTGTGTCACATGACCTGGCGGGCGTGCACGGCACGTGGGCGGGCCGGCAGGAAACGAGGAGAAGGTTGGAACCACCTGAATCCTGAAACTACCAGTGGGAACGTTGGGAACGTGGAGCATCGTGTAAAGATGTCACATTTAAATAGTGATGATTGAAATAATGTTACTAATAATAATGATCGTTTTAACGAGTAGTAAAGGACCATGAACGCAGCACGGCCCTGCTAGCGGGTCGGAACCAGAAGCACGCCTCAATCGCCAGGACTTTTAACCACGTTATGTTGGGACGGAATAAAACAGCGTTGCTCTTTTTGTTTACATCGACTGGGAGTGGAGCTGGAATCGGACCAAAACGGTCACGTACCTCGATATTCCCAGATGTTTTCATTACGGAAAAGCCTGCGAGGATTTGCATTCCCAAAGGTGACGTCGCAAACATGCAGTGGCGTGAAAAATACACCAGCGACGCAGGAGACAAGTGGTCGGGAAGGGTTCGGAAAACCGGCATTCTGGTGGGGAAACGCAGGGATGTAGGAGGTTTAAAGAAAGCTTCCTGTTTATGTACAAATGTCCTCTGTTTTCACTGAAACACACACACACACACACACACACACACACACAAATCAAAAGATGCAACTTAAGATGCTTTTCATGAGGTCTCTGGGTTTTTCTTGTGTTTGTGTGTGTGTGTGTATGTGTGTGTGTGTCATTTGACCAGGCACACCAGTTGGACCCACGGCTCCGGGCCTTTTGTTAAGTAGAGGGGACGGTAATTAGGATGGACCCCGTCTGGGGCCAACGGTGTAATTCGGCGGTGCTGTTAACAACCTCACTAAAGATCAAATGAAGTGCAAATAGATCAAAGCCAACGCCGGTCCCACTTCCAAGAGCCGGGATTAATCAGCTCTTTGATGCTCCTTGGTTTCAGAGCCGACAGGTATGTGAAGGCAACACCTGGTCAGTGTCCAGGGGGCAGCACCAGGGAGTCAGGGTGTGTGTCAGTGCACACATACACACACACACACACACACCTGTGCTCCCTACAGCTCACCTTCATTCTGCTCACTCATTAAAAACGAGCTGCACCTGTTTGATTTCCAGATTTTTTAGTAATAATGTCGCGTTTGTGGGCGTTGAGCTGTGGGGGGTAAAAGTGTCCTGCTGATGCCTCCGTGTTTGCTCGGCTCCCTCCTGAGGGATATCTCACCGGGCGTCCACGTGGAATCGGGCCCGCCGACACCAGCAGAGCCGTAATTAGCTGTAAATGAGCCAACTCATTTACAGCTAATTTGTGGAAGACAATGACGACTGCATGTGTTCCTTTGGGCCCGTGTGAGGAGGAACCCTAAATACCCCGGTCCCGGGACAGGTTACTGGCATCTCCTCTCCTGTCGTGTTGCCCTTTTTTGTGCTTCATTTGATTTTCAGTGTGCCTGAAGCTAACACAGAGAGGAATGTCCGGTGGCGCTGGCTAACAGCTCTCTCATATAGGCGCCGCCATACATCAAACCACCCCCCCAGGGCTTCATATGAGACAGCTTGTGCATATAAATCTGAGGCAACGCGCAGATTTCCATCACTTCTAATGGACTTAATGAAATTCAGGTGTGCAACGGCCCTGATGGCAGCGCAGGTGCAGACGGTCCTTTGTGCGTAGCGCTGATGGGATGGATGAGCCGCTGACAGAAGGCCGCCTCCACTCTGTTTGAGTTAAGGGTAATTAGACGGATGGTTCTGGTTCCACTCTACCTGCAGACGTGGTGAGCACAGCCCTGATGTGCGCACGTGGAGGGCTTCCCCAGTCATGAATATGCTCCCACTCATTTACACACAGATTGGACTGAATAAATTAGCCTGTTTGCTAACAGCCGCCCAGTCTGGGAAGCTGATAAACGACGCGATAGAATGAGGAGCTAAATGAGCGGCGACGTGCTGAATCCGAACGTGCTGCTGTGGGCTGGAGGAGCTGTAGCGCCGCTCCTCCTGTGGTCGGCAGCACGCAGATCAGAGCGAGAGGAGAAGGAGCGAGATGATCCCAGCTCCACAGCTCTGGGAGCACTGGAACGGGCAACACAGGAGCTACACGTGTATGGGAGTGTTGTGGAGCAGCTAAACTTTAGCTGCTCTCTGGCTAACCCGAACCCTAAGCCTAAAGGCTCCAGACAGTGGAATGTGTTTGGCTGTCAGTGTTTCCTCACCAGCTGACCTCACCAAGTGTTTGACCCTTCGCTCAGGATGTATTAGTGCTGAACAAGAAGAGGTTGTTCTCTTTAAAACTAGCTGGAAGTGTTGGGAGGGCCTTGCTAGCCTTGCTGGGACGGCGTTCACACTCAAACCTCTGCTGGTTCTCTTTTCTCCATGCAAATTAGCAAAACCACATTGATTTGGCCTCCAGTTTTGAGTTACTATAGCAACAATATAAAAAAAACACTGTGTGAGTGTCTGTGTGTGAGCACCGAGTGCCCCTCTGATCATCACAGGAAATTAGCATACCGGGAAACAGAGAGCAGACAGAGGGAAGCAATTGTGCATTTGGAAGGCCACGCTGGCTGCCTGAACAAAAATCTGGGGGCTTGGCAAACAAGCGGGATCACAAGTACGGCGGATAATCACGAGGAGGAGGTCGAGAGGTAGAGCAGAAGGGAGGAAGCTTCATTTGGAGCTGTCACTGTTGTATCATCCGTTAATATACATCCACCCTCACCTCCTCCGCTCACTCACCCACAGGAAGCAAACGCAGGTCCACCTTCAGCGGGGGGCGGGGCCAGAGGAAGGCTGGGAACGCCACCCAGCGCTCCCCGGGTTCCAGCCGCTGCCTTGGTCATCACATCGGGCGGAGGACGGCGAGCCGGGGGATTCGCCAGCGTGGACCGGCTGCACGTGTTCCGTGCGGCCTGCGTCTCCGACAGGAAAAACCAAAAAGATTGGCTGGCATCCGCGTCATTCCAATGGTCAGATATCAATATTGTTTTCCAATTCCGCCTGCTGCACGGGGCGGTTAGCCGCGGATGAAAGGCGTCACGCTTCAAACCGCCTCGCGCGCCGCGTCCGTCCGCCCGAAGGCGCCCGACACGCAATTCTGAAACAAAGAGGCCTTTTTCTTATTTCCGCACAGCGTGACCTTTTTTGATTGGGTGAGATTGGCTGGCATGGAAATCAATACTGTGCCGTGCATTTGATGCTGCCTTATCTCGCCGCCACACGGGCGGCAGGTGGAGGCGGGGGGGCGGTTGTTTGTCGGCGTGCGTGTCTGCGGGTGTGCGTCCCTCACAGCATCTGGAACACAAACATGGTTCCTCCGTGTGAAGGACTGGTAAATTACTTCTGTGAGACAGTCAGAAAAGTGGGGAAGAGTTTGGGAGGGGAGCGGGGAGACGGCGCGGAGACGTTAGCTTCCTTTTTCTGCCCCCCCCCCCCCCATCTTTCCTCTTCCTGTTTGGGTGTTAATAAGTCAAACAATCAATCATCCTTTGTGTGTCCCGAGATGGCGGAGGACTCGGTCGGACCTGTCCGTGTGGGCAGGATGTTGGCTCCGGAAAATATCGGCAGGAGACAAACAATTACGAGTTAACTAGAGGGAAAATGGCCACATCTACCCTCGGGGGAGGGGGGGGGGCAACGCTCAGTAACAACCAGCTCAGATCCTGAACCAGCCTCCATCCTCACGTCTAATCATCACATTCAGTCACGCTGATAAATGAGTTGATTCTTCTGCTCATTCACTTGTGAATTACTTGATGTGGCTAAATCAAGATTGATAAGAGAATTTTGGGATCTTCATGGGGGGGGGGGGGGGGGGGGGGGGGGGCAGCTGCCAACACATCTGGAAAATGTGTTCCTTTGCAATAGACATAAGAGCGGTTGCCATGGCAGCGCCATTACAGGAGCGAGGACAACAAATCAGCTTCCTCGAACATCAAAACTCCTCTTTCGTCCGCAGACAAATTTAGCTCCTGTGTTTGATCGCTCACTCGTGTTGAGATAAAGATTAAACGAGATAAAGATTTAAACGAAGGTGCCGTTAAACTCCAGGCCTCCGAGATGAGGCGAGCGTCCGGCGAGGGAGGAGGACGGACGGACGCGTCTTCTCCTGCTGCCCCCAGGCGGGGCACTTCAGCCCTCCTCTGAGTTTAGAAGCTTTTTTAAAGGTCATTTTTCAGCATTGAACCGTTCACCTGTTATCCTGTAAAATGAGTTGAACTATAATGGTGCGTGTGCACATGCGTAACGTGACGTGCACACGTCCTCAGGAACACTGGTGAGCGCATCGTCCCCGCGGCAACCAGCTGTTTCTCTGCGAAGCTCCAAAAAGGCGCATCTGAAAGCGTTTAAATCCGAAGCTGTCACAGTTTCCACAGTGCGTTACAGGCATTCCGGCGCGGCCTCGCCGTGCACGCCGCGTAGCCTCGCTCAGCGGGGGGGCGCAGCATAAAGTGGGCACACAGCAACACAAATATGCAGCCCGCAGCGTGTTCCCTCCCTCCAGGAACTCTGAAGACGGGAGGAACAGAGGGGGGGGGGGGGGGGCTCCGCCGTCTCTCAGCTCCTTTAGTTTCTCGGGTTCAAACCTTTTCCTGCTTCAAATAAAATCCTTTCTTCTTGTTTCAGTGCTTTTGTCTTCTGGCCGGATCAGCGGCAGAAGGGATAAGAGAGCGTCTGACTGGTCCGCCCCCGCCGAGGCTGCTCGTCCAAACGGGAGGTGGCGGTGGCCAACGCCGGCCCAGGGAGGCCCGCTCCGGTTACAGCACCACCACAACACCTTTGAAGGGCTCTGAAGGCTTTTAGAGCAGGAACGTTGAATCAGAGGATTTGAGCCTGCAGACAAATCCAACCAGGACCAAACCGCCACACTTCAGCCCGACAGTCGGGAAATGTGGCTTTTATTATCGGGCCGTATAGAACTGGTTTTCTACTCAGTTCCACATGTTATCTGTCCTCATACGGAAAAACCAGGACTATTGTGGGCAAAGCTGACACATCTAACACCATCTGAGCCTTTTTAACATCTCATTAGACAGAATAGTATCCTAAAAATATAGATTTTAATCCAGGTTGTGTGTGTTTTTTACACTGTCTTCGTTTAATTCAGCACGTTTGGTGTCGACCTGCGTTTTCATGGCCTCACAGTGCGAGGCTAACACGTGTGGTCGTATCAGCTCCATATCCTGGACCTCTCCGGGATTTATGGGGAAGAATCCCCACGCAGACAACAAATGCTCATTAGCAAACAATAAATATTCATGGTGACATCACCGGCCAAGACTTCTGCTCGCATATTTGCTCCGACACAACAACGGGATAAATCAAAAGAAATCCGCCGCGCTAAATCACGCCGCCATGACACCACGACATGGTCTACTATAGAAACGCACAGCTGTGCGCGGCCAGGCCGCCTCCCCCGCCGCCGCCGCCGCCCTCTCCGTGCTCTGCCTCATTTCGGCCAGTTTCCCCAGCGCGTTCGGACACCCTGGTTCTTCAAACGGAGACGTTTAAAGTGAGGGTTAGCTTCCGCGGGGCGCTGAGAGACGCGTAACGTGAGATGGCACGGGCTCATCACAGAGCGGAGGGTCCTTGTCTTTTCACAGCGAACAACTGCACCACCTCAGACCCTCTGAGCAGCTCTAGACCACCAGATGACTCCAGGCTTCCAGGGCTCCCCCGGTGGTCCGCTGTCGTCTCCTTTTTTATGGAGCGCCCGAGGCAGGAAGCATCAGCAGATGCTTGGGCCGTCCTGAACCGCCGCTCCTCCAGGTGACGTGGACGCCAGGCGGCGGCCCGACGGCGCCCGGACCAAACAAATGCAGCGCGTGGTTTCACCAATGCACGTGTGGAACGTTAAGCTGCTTATTCAGGGGTGTGTGTGTGTGTGTGTGTGGGGGGGGGGGGCACAACCAGAGGAAGTGATTTAGGAGTGTGCTGAGTTGAGAATTAAAGGAATCGGTAATAATTGTAGGGGTGTGCATGACCAGGGGTTCTGTAGCCCCGCCCCCTCCCTTCCTCCAGCTCACTTACCATGAAATGAACCATGCAGGACTCTTGAAGCAGCGGACAGACAAATCCTGATAACACCCCCCCCCTCCTGTAGCCATCCTCATCTGGTCTCAGAAGGCTGAATCAAGACCCGTCACTGGTAAACAAGAGGACGAGGATCTGGCTCGTTAGTCGTGCCGTTGTTTTCTCCGGCTGGATTCATCTGACAGATCCTGTGTGCTGAGCTGTCTCCTTCCCTTTATGCTCGCTCCATGTTTCATCTTGACTCCCGCGACCTTGGCTGTCAGGCGGTTGTTACGGGCTTTTTCTCCTCTTTTTGCGCTCATAGTTGCGATTGTCGTTCAGTTAATGTATGCACGGATGCAAACATGCGGACCTTGAAGCGAATCCCTGGCAGAGCTGGCAGCGATGGTCCGGGGTCTCGCGGGGCAGAAGCAACAGTCCGGGTGGAGGAATAAATCTAAAATGCTTTCATTTTCATCCGTCTTCCTCCGCTGACGCTGTCTGCCTTTAAGCTTTCGTCCTTCTTCCACTTCCTCTGATCTGGCTTCAGGTTTGAATGCATTATTGGCTGGATGGTTCCCAGTACATATTGTTGAACCTAAACAAGTTAAACAGTGAACAGGTCCTCGTGTGAGCGTGAAGCTGGAGCTAAAAATAACGACAAAAGCAGCAGCAGGATGTGATGTTTGGGAATAAGAGGAGCGCACGTTCATCTCGGAGGGGACCTCCCTGGCAGCAGCATCCCGGCTGTGATTGACACACTCCTTGACCTCCACTGGCCGAGCGTCTCGTGGTTTTGGAGGATGGGAAAGTCCGCCACGACGCCGGGCCCTCCCAGTTGGTCTGCACCAGACTCTGTCCGGGTGGCTCTGCCCTTGCTGGTTGGAATGCTGGCATGCTGAGGATGACAGGGTTTCCTGGGATCCGACGAGTCCTCTTTAATTTGTCCGTCCTCTCCTGCCACTTCCCTCCACCAGAAACCAGTTGAATTCCGTGGCCACAGGCGCCGGCATTCCCCGTCCCTCCGACTTTCCAGAGTGACTTCTCCATTTCTGTGGCATTCTCTTTCTCTTTTCAGCCTCCATTTCCCACTCAGGCCTAAGAAGGGGACACAAAACCCTTCTTTCTTAAGCCCTTAAACACTCATTTTCATAACAATAATTGTACACCTAAAGTCCAAAACTTATAGTTTTAGCCTAAACTGAGAAGACCAGAGTTCCTCATGTGGCGGGAAATAATCAACTACCCCAAGTGTGATCAGAAGAGGGCGATACAGGCACTGTCTCCATTAAAAACAGAAGAAGAAGATCCTGAGGAGCAGAGGGATCTTGTGGATCCTGTTTGAGGTGCTGTCCTGGTTAGCTGGATGAGATGTTTCTGTCTCCTGCTGGGTCCGCACGAGCCTGAAACCTCTCTTGTTCTTGGCCCTCCAGGCCTGCACCTTCTGATCGGGTCCTCAGGTCCAAACATCTCTGTGGAGATGAGGACGGGACCCGTCAGCCGTGACTGTGGCTCAGTTCTGTCAGCACAAAATGACACATGGAAATGGGAACCCAAAAAAAGCCATTTCACAGGAAGGTTTTAATGTTATTCAACGGCGTTTCTGAGCACGAGCCCTCGCAAACACACACACACACACACGCGCGCGCAGACACACACACAGAGTCAGTGACAGACACACACATTCCAGCAGAGCGGTGTTCCGTCTCGGAGTGACAGACCACCTGCTCCGACTCCTCACATTGGTGTCAGTTCGGCATCAGTGGGAGGGCGAGTTAATGGGATTCCGCTATCAGCACCGCGATGCAGCGCCCCTGTCAGCTCTCCCTCCTCCGGAGCGTCACGCACAGTCAGGGAAGGCAGACGTGCGCGGCGTGAAGGGCCAGAGACGTTCATCATCACAGTTTTCAAGGTAAACGCCAGCCGTGACTCACAGGCAGCCGAGGGAAGGAGCCCAGAAATACACCGGCCCGTTTTAGTCCCCTAAACCGTCATCCACTGCTCAGCACTGCTAATATCTGTCACACCGTCACTGCTTCTGCTTTCATCTCCTCACTTACCTCCAAAGCTGTTGATTATTTTATATATAATACTGATCTCCAACATTACTGGGGTAGATACTGGGTTAACAACAACAACAACTCATCTGCTTCCCATTAAACTGTTACAAATGTGGTGGAGACCAATCAGCTGGTTTAGCGGCTTTGATGCTTTCATTAATCTTAATCTTTGATTCCAATCACACACTCAACAACATTTGTTTCACAGCAATTCTCTTTCACATATGGAAACAACTATATGAACAGATGTGTGAGCATCATCTCTCCCTCCAAAAGGCCAATGGATGATGCTCATTTTTCATGTCTTTCATGTGCTGCTCTCAACCAGCACAGAAACACTCTCTGCAAGAACGGCTTCATTATTATTATTGTTATTATTAATGCAGGAATAGTGGGATTACTGCTGTTATTGCCGTTAGAGGAATTAGCTTGATGCTTTTCTCTGTTAAAAAGCTCGTTGCTGACACACACTTTGGTAATTACTCCTATAAGAACAGACTCTCCAGCAGGATTCCAGAGCCTTGCTCACGGGTGGTTGATAAACACCATTTGTGAGGTGTTTATTGTAGCGCGAGGCACAACCATGTTCACCGTATAGGAACACACTCTTTGAGTATATTTCAGTGAGTAATCGGAGTGTTTGGCTGCACTCCCACACACACACACACACACAGGCTTGGGTTTAGTGAGTGGGGACTAATCAGTTCAAGGTGTTAAAGTGGGCCGGAGCTGAGCGAGTCTGGAAGGAATGAGACCCTCGTTACTGCGTCTCGTCTCCCTTCCATCACCTGGCGCTAGCGAACGTGGCCTCACCTCAGCTGCTCCTTCTCTGTCTCCCTTCTTATTTCCAGCCTCCCTCTCAGCTACTGCTGGCAGGTCTTTAGAGTGGTGGCAGCGTTGCGCTGTTTCCCTGCTCCACTTTCCCCCTCCCTGTTTCAGTCCTTCTGGTTCAACATCAGAGGGTCGTTTGCGTCGGCCTTTGCCCCGAAGGCTGAGATTCATAATTACACAGCACGTTGGGGAAAACCGTTTCAACATTTCTGATGCCAAACATGAGAGGAAACCAAATTATCAAGGAAAAGGTGATGATGAGGAAAAGATCTTGAAGGATTGTTTTGTCTGTTATTGTTGCGCGATGCTGCTGTTGTGGAGTCTTCACAGCATCACAGAGCACTCAGAAGAGGCGTCTGCCCCCCCCCCCCCCCCCCGACGGCCATGTCTGAGAGCTGACACCTCCCTCGGTGGCACACCAGATAAATCTGTATTTAAAATGTGCTTCTGTCCACTTTCTTATCTGTTTGCTGATTCATGAAGTAATGGCAGCGGCTGTGGTTATATTATTGAAAGAACGTTTTCAAGCAGGAAATTACTTCTAGAATGTAGTATATGTAGTAATGTATATAGTAATGTAGTATCTAGTTATATTGCGTGTGATTTTATATTGCGTGTGACACTTAAACATGCCATTTTCAGACTTTTGTGAACTTATAAAATTGTCAGGTGTCTGGATGAAAAGCTGTGTGTTCATTTCAATCTCATAGATCCACCATGTTTCACAGGGAGAACCAAGGCCTGAAAATTGAACAGAAAACCCACAGGAATCCGAATCTCGCGAGACTTCGGCGTGATTTTGTTCCTCCCTCGTGATTGGCTCCCTCGAGTCTCGCTCATCCGTCAGCTTGGGGCGTTCAAAGACGGTCACGACAAACTAAACCTAGTTAAAGTTTCTCCACTGGTCCAAAAGAAAGAAAATTCACCGCACGGACGACTTGCATCGGAAAGTATCATTTACTACATCGAGAGCAATTTTGGTTTTGAAAATTTTCGAGGATTTAAGACAGAAGCTAACATTAGCTTGATAGCGAGATGGAGGGATAAATAACGGGGATTCTAAGTGCCCCTGAAGTGCTCTCACTTACAAGTTAAAACACATTAAATCGTCAGATTGTCAGTTTGCCAAATGTTGTTGCGTCACTTCAGTAAATCACTTCTGTAATGTTTATTTTTTAATCGAAGCTTGCTGTCCAGGAATCAGACTGTCAGACAAAGATTATGGGAGATAATTAACCAGCCTGTTACTGCAGTGAGAAGCTGCCACCAAAGCGACGGCTTTAATTACCAAGCTTCATAGTCTGTAGTATCACAAACATGAAGTAAATGCTTTGTAAGTAAGGACTTTAAAATGCTAAACTTACAGCAGTTTGTGCGCCCCAACGGTTCAAGTCTTTGTGATTATTTTCTTTGATCACAGGAGCCAAACAGGAGGCGATGAGCTCCAACGGCGCCGGTCAAGATCGAGTCGCCCTGCTGGGTGAACAAGCTGCTGTTGCCCGGGTCAGTCGCCACTAACTGTTATAACAACGGCAGCAAGAGCAACAATAACAGAACTATAACAGTAATCAGCTTTTATCATGTTTTTAAATTACATAATAATTTCCATAATAACCAGAAGGTCGTGACCTTTTCAAGCAGAGGAGTTGTTCTGTTTACGTCCACTCTCCAACACACACAGTGTGTGTGGGCATGTGTGTGTGTGTGGGTGGGGGTGGGGGTGGGGCAGCAGCAGCAGGTGGGGGAGGAGCCACAAGCGTTAAAATGGGAGGTTGCAGACCGATGCGGAGAGGTCGACGGCATCAACACCCCCTCACACACCACCGTGACCTTTGTCCTTTCACGCTCTGATGAGGCAGCGAGCTTCAAAGCTCCCTCGTATTTGTCTGCGTCACCCTGCTGGTTAATCCATCCACAAAGGGCCGGAACACCCACCCCCCCCCCCCCCCCCCCCCCCCCCCCCCCCGTACAGTGAGTTCTTACTCATGACCATAACACTCGTAGGTTTGGGTTAAGAACAGACAAATATATCGATTTGAACAACAGAGTTTTAGTCTGTTAATCACAGACAGTAAGAAGCTTTTGTCTGTGCTGTCAGTCCTCTTTATCCAGGACATTCCGCAGCCACGCAGCAGAGTCCATGGACATGCCCGGACTTCCGGGCCGGCATCGTTTCGGGGGGGGGGAGGATTTCAACAAGAATCTCAGCAGCGAAGCCGACAGCAGGGATGCAGCTGCCTTCAATTTCCTGCAGCATGTTGTTCCCATCAGAGGCGCTGAAGCTGCAGCAGAGGCTGATGGATCCGGAGTCTCCTCCGCACCGCCGGCCCGTGTAGGAATGCTGCTCCGCTCCCAGAACCTTCGGCCCACAGACCCGCGCAGCACCACGCCTTCGTCTCCAGGTCGGCGCGGAGCCGAAGCTGATGCGCTTTGATCTCAACACCTGCTCTAACGTTTACCTCCCTGTGACAGAGGAAAAACACCAACACGTTTCTGATGGGACGCGTCTCCGGGAAAAGGTTCTCCCCTTTCCCGCTGAACTGGGTCCATCTGGCTGCAAGGGCAGATTCCGTCTCCACGGCCAGAGACGGCAAACATCCCCGAATGCTGATTTCAAAAAGCATCCTGTTTTGAATAACAGGGGGAAATCAGGCGCCAGTAAACAACAACACGCTGCTTCTTTTCCCATTAGACACATCCATGGAATGTCCAGAACCAGTTTCTGGTGAGATCGGGAAGACTGTTGTTTTGTTCTCGACGGCCAAATGTCGGCCGTGGAGGGAGACGCCGGCAGCGCTTGTGTGTGCGGGACGTCCCTGGACCTCATTAGCTCGTGTCCTTATTAACAGTCTCCTCGTTATCCCCTCAGGAGGAGCCTGCTGGGATCCTTCCCCGGTCCCCCCTCCCGTTCCCAGGCTCATTCCCTCTCTTTCTCTTTTCCTCAACATGGCCTCTGAACTTCACTCCAGCTTCAAAGCTCTGACAGAAGCTTCCTCTTTCGTCTCCTCAAGGTGAAGCTGGCTACACGTGCACGTGCGTCCAGATGAGGCCGAGGCAGCTGAAACAATTAAGCTGCGTTTGCCAGTAATTAATGCCCGCCTCCTCTAATTGGGAGGTTTTAAAGTCCGACTTTGTGGTCCAGAATGGTGTTTTTTCTTTATTCAAAAGTCACTGTTGTTTTTCTTTCGTCAACGGTGGAATTATGGGGTGTTCTGTGACGACATGATGAGACCTCGATGAGACAAGGAGCTGTAGACTTGGTGTTTGCAGACTGTTGTAATATCTGGAATGTGGGGCGGCTAATTGCCTTTAATTAACTGTACTGCAGGACAGCACACTGAGATCCTTATTGTGAGCCCTGTAAAAATAAATCATAAAACTAAAATATTTCCTCTTTTGGAAAATAAGACCTGTTCCCTGTGGAGAAGGTGGCCGAACCCAGCTGGTTCCGTAGCATGTGACTGGCTTCAGACCCACGTCTCAGACGTTCGTGGCTCCTAATAGGTCAAAAGATAAAACCATTTTTTATAGATAGAACAATGGTTGGGAGAGGTGAACACACACACGCGCGCGTGGTTAAATCTACATTTATTAGTTAATTTGCAAAAATCTAGCTTCATTTTTCGACCCCACTCATCAGGGTGGGCAGCGCCCCAGCGCCCCCTATCGGTCGGCCGCCGCTGCGCACCCGCCGACGGTGCCTCGGAGCACTGACATGTCTGTTATTTTACGTATGTCTGTTAAACTGTACAAGCTGCCAAACATTGCGAAATATCAGGTAACAGGTGTCCTTTTCTGACCTTTAACGTCCCCTGAAGGAACCGCCATTAACCTTAATTTATTAATCCTTCGGCCGTCATTTGTTACCCCTGGACCCAGAAAATGAGGTGGACTAGAAACCGAAGAAAAGATTTTAAAACAATAAAAAAAAAACATAGTATAGCCTCCAGAACTTTAAATAGTAATACATTTCCTTGTATCACCAGCTTGTATTTTAACATAAAATCCCAAAGTTTCAAATGTTTCATTTTAATTTCATTTTAATGACCATTTGAAAAATGAAAATGAAATGTTTTGGCTCCACAGAAGGATGTCACCTCTAAAAATGTAACACTTATGACCCTTAATTGAAAATAAAAACCAGTTTTATTAGCCGTTTGCTAATATTTACCCCGTGAATTAAAATGACTAAAGGAGCATTTTTAAAGAATCTTGCGTCCATGGTAACGTCCTTAAACAAAATATCTGGGCCATCAGACTTAATTGCCAACCTCATGTCAACGGAGCAGAAATAGGTCACACACACACACACACACACACACACACACACACACACACACACACACACACACAGATGGATAAATTATTCTCTTTCATGACCTTTGGAGACGAGGGAAGGACGAGGTTGGAGCCTCTGTGTGGAAACAAGCGTTTCTCCACAGGTGACACGAACCCGCGTCCTTGGCCGCTCCATCCCATCAGCTGGAAGAACGTCTGCCACCGTCTCTCTGAAGATGCCGTTTTTCCTCATCCTGCATCCGTAGAAAAGGGTGCAGGGTGACGTAGACATACACATTTACACATTTATTCATTATTTATTCCCCACTATCTAAATTTATGAATAATCACTGTTAATGTATTTCCATCTTCCTCAGGAATATATATGCATAGATAAGGCTGTGTCCATGTGTGTGTGTGTGTGTGTGTCCATGTGTGTGTGTGTGTGTCCATGTGTGTGTGTGTGTGTGTGTCCGTGTGTGTGTGTGTGTGTGTGTGTGTGTGTAAAGGTTTCCGTGTTAATGTGGTTTCCTCTATTTTCATATGGCGAGCTTGTACCAATTATTGTCTGGTGACATTAACCAGGTTGATTCCTGGTTTCATTATCCTGGAGTTATTACACGCTGGACGTATCTGTTATTACTATCAGCTAATCTAGATTAATAATCTTACCTCATTTCAGACCGTGATTGAAATATATCGCGCAGATGAACTGAGCAATAGATGCAGAGGGAAGTTTTATTGTTTGAGGTAAATGGTTCCCTTTGAAGGAGGAAGGGAAGCGTTATCTGAGCGTGTGTGTGATCACACGTGCAGCAGCCGTGCACGTTGGGTAACCAATCAGAGCTGCAGCAGCAGGGCGGCCCTAGCAACAGCTGGGATGGGCGGCGGGCGCGAGCGTGCTGCAGGACCGACGCAGGATCGCCTCCTTTAAGGAGGGAAACCTTTTGATGGGAGGAGATGGGAATTAGTCCTCCTTCCAAGTTGTGCGTGTGATGTGCAGCCAGTTGGTAATTCCTCCGTAATAAGCGCTTCACATTCCGCTGAACGGCTGCCAGGGGCAGATATACGTGGAACGCAGCCCCACTATCGGAGGCTCCTCCATATTCCCCTTTTCTTGCCTCAACATTTCCTCCTCTGCTATTTCCCCCTTTGTTTCAGGCTCTGGATCTCTTGGTCTGCCAACTCTGTGGAGCTTTTCTTGGTGTCCTCCATGTTGACAAGGATCAAAACGCAGAGGTGAAGCGACACGGAGGCTGTCGGCCTGTTCCACCAATCAGCAGGCTGCAGCACACAGTCCCGCCCCCCTGGGCAACGGGGCTAATGCTAGTCCAACGGGGCTAATGCTAGTCCAACGGGGCTAATGTTAGTCCAACGGGGCTAATGCTAGTCCAACGGGGCTAACGCTAGTCCGCTAGCTGGCCATCGGACGGCCGAGGCTGCAGCCAGAGAATCCTGATTTGGTGGAGATGATGAAGCCGACCTCCGACAGAGGTCAGGACAGGTCAAAACAGGTCGGGACAGGTCAGAACAGGTCAGAACCGGTCAGAACAGGTTCATTCCTCCACCGGTGGATGAATGCGTGGTAGGAATATCGTACATCGGCCTGAAGTGGTTGCTTTATAAAATGGTTACCCAGAATTTTAACGAGCAAATAAAGATTAAATCACCAGAAAACCAAAGAGACCCGGAAAAACGAGGATTCCGTTGTAATATTCTGATATTTTTCGGCCCTCGCCATCAACGCTGGCGTCCGTGGACGTTTAAAAGCTGTGGGTGTTTCTGAGGAGGCGTCAGGAACAGCTGGGATGGAGGCCGGTGATGATGGACCACCGCTCAGACATGGAGACTCCGCCCCCTGCCCCGCCCCCTGCCCCGCCCCTCCTCCACACCTGCCTGATCAGCCTTCATCATCCCCACCTGTTGCTCCCTGCGGGCCCAGCACCTTGTTTGGTGGGATTCACTGGTTCTGACCTGGTCCTGACCTGGTTCTGACCTGGTTCTGACCCCGCCTGCCTTGGACTTCTCTCCTCTGGTAAACCTGACAACCTTCCATTTTTAACCCCCCCACGTGCCAAAAAAGCCCGGATCATTCGGCTGATGCACATCTCGAGACAGCTGGATGTGGTTGACGGTAAATGACAGTTTTCTTCAGGACGATGTCACTTCCTGCCGCCTGATGAGGCCTCGGTTGTGGTTTAACAGCAGGAAATTCAGACTCCCCCCCCGTTGCTGTTTCATCTTTGGACGATTACAAAACCGCAACCATTTGTGCTCCTCTGTTTCTGATGGCGCCCCCCCCCCCTAAATGAGCTCCTATTTCCTCTGGTCTCCTCCCATCTGGCTCCTTTAGAGCGCCTGACCGTCCGTGATCACGCTGTCAGTGGCGTTCCGTCACCGCTGTCTGTTACCGTGGGGGGGGGGGGGGGACTGGGGGGAAATGAGTTTGTGTCAGGAGTATTTTGGAGGTACTTTGAAGTCTTATTTTGCCCCCTTTGCCTCCAGGGGGGCAGACAGTTGGGGGGGGGGGGGGGGGGGGTATGTTGAAATGCCCTCATAACCCAAAAAGAAGCGTCTTCATCCACTGATTTACAGTCACTTTTAAACATAATTATCCCGTCGGCTCGCAGCGTTTTTAATAAAAAAACCGTGAACTTTCAGAAAAGCTCAGGACCGAAAACACCAGCGAGTCTCTTTTGTGTCCGAGAGCTTCGACACAAACGGAGGATAAAAGAAATTATACAGACACGCCGAGATTCCGCCTTTGAAAAAGACATCGCTATTATCATTTGCTACAAATTGACAGATCAATAGTCAGCAGAGGGTCCGTCGATAAAAGCCGGGGGCGGAGGACTCCTCGGTGGGAAGAAGGGGGGGGTGGGGGGGTCCTGAGGCGCAGCTAGCAATGATTTTTGTTCTCTCAGAGGCAACCAAAAATACGTACACACACCAGGGACGGCCTCAAAATGGCTCCTCACACCAAAGCCTCGTGCATTAAAAAGTAATGAACCCATAAGTGAGCGCTGAGCAGAACCGTGACCTTAAAGGCAGCTTTCTGGGCCCGTTGTGTCTCTAAGACCGTGTTTGCTAACGTCTGCAGTGGAACGCGCGGATGCCGGAGCATAAGATGGTGGATGCTTCCCTGCCCCCTGCTGCGTCTGGAGCGGCGCTCCCGGAGCGGGGACGGCGAGGAGGGCGTCCCGCAGTGCTGATTGAGCGTCCCTGCCAGGGCCAGACAACTTCACTATTCCAGCCCTAGCAGGGGGTGTTAATCACATCAGGGTCCGCTGACAGGAGACATTGAATTCAGCTCCGGTCCCAGTAAGAGTCCGGTATCCAGCCGTCGCTCCTGAACACGCCGCCGACGCCACAATGCAAAGGTTTGTGTCTCCTTATAGCGGCAGAATGTATTTTGGAGGAAGATCTGCGTCATCGGGGGCAGAATCCAGGCTGCCGGTTAGCGTTAGCGGCTTCTGTTTGACCAGGATGGGATGTAAAGGCTACGGTACCTGAGTTTGGACTGTGTCTTCATGCTAAATGTGGGCTTGTTCTTGGTCACCACTAATGTTCAAATGGTTGCCAGCAGCTGGACAAAGCTAGCAGCAGAACTGACGTTTCCACCCATCCGACGGTTCAGTAACGAGGACTAACCAGGATTTTCCTTCCCAGAGAAATCTACCAAAGAGATGAGAACTACACTGGACTCTTTTAAGCAGCTTTGTGGGCCCAACAGAGCCTCTCTGCTGCCCAGGGAGGCTGGCTTCCAGCAGCTACGGCCCATTCATCATTCACTTTCAATGGCTAAGACCAAGCTGCCTCCAGCTAGACGGCCAGGTAGGGTGCCGGGCCCTGCACAACATTGGGGGGATTAGCAATCAAAAGAGTGCTGGGCTAGAGCCTTCCATCCCAGCCTTCCATTCACTGGGAGCAAGGGAGGAGACTCCAACAGTGGTCAAGGTCAACGTCTCCAACTCTGCAGGAGGTCAGTGGGAAAGAACCCTGGGAACAAGCCGCCTGCTCTCGGCTAAGAGCGGGCTAGCCAGCTAGCAGCACAGCAGGTGTCTCGGCCACCAAACACTCTTCTGTTCATGCTGCTGATAGCATGTCTGACAAGATAAAGCCCGCTCTTTACTCTCCCCTCACTTCGCTCTCTTTGATCCTTCTTTTTGTCCCTTTTGCTCGGTTCCAGCCCGATTCGCTTGGATTCGGTGTTCATTCTTTCTTCGGACTGTATGACGTCTTAGTAGAACAATACCTGTTTAACCATCATCTTTACTCGGATTTTCATGGGAAGAACTTTGGGGGCCGGTTTCTCTTGGCCCCCACAACCGTGGTTTCTACAGAAGTGTCTCAAAAGTGGAACGCTCCCTTTTTTGGGGGTGTTTAAGGAACCAACTTTTTAAACGAGTTAATATCCTCTTCCTGGATTCGCTGCTGCCTTCATGGTCCTCGTGACGAAACCGTCACCATGGCTGTCGTTTTAAGCTGCTCTGGCTTCCTGTGGTGCGAGACATTGAGCCGAGAGACCCCGGTGGGACAGCTGGCCGTAGACTCGCTCAGACCCTAGAGGAACGTACCATATTTTCCCCGAGATCACGAAGTGGGCAGATTAGCTCAAGCCGCCGGGACTGACAATAGAAACGCCACGAGGTAGCGAAGACGTTAAAAAAAAGAAAAGAAAAACGAATCGGCGTTTTTAAAAAAAAATTCGGACTCAGAAATTCGACCGTGCGCCGCTTCCCCACCCTCCAACAAACACACCCCTGTTGGGATATTGGCAAGTTGTCATGACGACAGGGATGTTCTACTGATGAAGTCTCGCTAAGCGCCGTCCAATCAGATCGTGGCGCTCCAACCGCAGCGTGAACAGGGGAGGACGCACCTATTCCAGTTGCACAATGCCGAGAAAGGACGGGCGAAACCCCGGACCACCAACGGGAAATTGGCAAACCGGGGGAGGCTGTCAATGGGCTGCCGGGGTTCGACAATACCCGAACAGCGGGGGTCGTGGATGCAGGTAGGGGGTCTCCATCGCGTCTGCTGCTGCTAAAGCCGCCATTCTTCGCCGCTATCAATCCAAAATATTGATGCATTATTTATTTTTTACCATTGGCGTGCAGTTACTGAGTGTAGGCGTGAGGCGGCTAGCATGCCGAGCGTCGCTATCGGGAAGCTTTAACAACACTTTGCAAATCTGGCGAATCACTCCTGCAGGTGGTTTTTATTTATTTATTTATTTTTTTTCTTTCCCAAATTCCCAACAGCAGCGAGAGCACAGCTGGGGAGAGGAGGGGAATTGCCACTTAGCATGATCCCAAGTCTAATTCTGCCTCCACTCCACCGCGGTCTGTCCAACGAAGCTAATGTCCAGGAAAGTGGCTGAAAACTCTCCTGGTGGGAGTTTGATTCAGGCCTTTTTGTGTCAGTTTCCATTTATTTTGCTGCTAGTTTGACCAGAGACAAGCAGAGGTGGTTGGTTGGTTGGTTGATGAAAGCTGGAGGGCTGGGTCGGGTGCTCCGGGGGTCCTTCCATCATTGCAGGTGGCCATTGTGGTCCTGCTCCACTTAAGCTCATTATTCCAACCTGTCATATGTGTAAAGTGTGTTGCAGGCTGGCCTGCTCCTAACATGATTAGCATTTCTTTAGC
Source organism: Takifugu rubripes (assembly GCF_901000725.2). Classification (NCBI taxonomy): domain Eukaryota; kingdom Metazoa; phylum Chordata; class Actinopteri; order Tetraodontiformes; family Tetraodontidae; genus Takifugu; species Takifugu rubripes. The sequence goes on along the minus strand of NC_042301.1, from coordinate 1,168,830 downwards.
TAACCTAAGCAGCAAACCTCCCTCATTCTGTCATGCGTTCTCAGCGGGTCGCCGGTCCACAGACTGACCCCCAACGGTGGTTCTGTTGGACTCTTCAGGTTTGGGAATCTTAATGGAAGCTGTCAGCATAGCAAACCCATAGTTATTAGCTCCTGGTTGGGCGTTAGCATGTTTTCTCTGCTGCACTTTAGCTTCACTTTTGGGGAAAAGGTGACTGTTGTGAGGGAGGGGGGACGGATGTTTGAGGGAGGGGGGACGGATGTTTGAGGGAGGGGGGACGGATGTTTGAGGGGGTTTTCCTGGATGTGTCTCACATTCCCAACATTTCTTTAGCCTCGACAGTTGAACTGAGGAAAAAGATGGAAGCGACCTTCACTTTCACGTGTAAACAACAACAACCCTGTAAAAAAGTTGCTTATTCATCCTTCCCTCCCAGTCGGAAGGACGGGGTTTTCCCACTCCTGTACGCGTCCCGCTGGGCGCTGCGGACTTCCTGACAGTGAGGTCAGATGGTGAGAAGGTTTGTAGCAGGAAAACCGCTCAAGTGAGATGATTGGCAGCCTTGTGATGCAGATTAGTCACATTTTGGCGATTGGGGTCAGATGTGGCGAGATGTGCCGGTTCTGACCGGGAGGATGATGGAGGGGGTTGTTTGCACTGGGAAGGCTGCAGTTTGAACATGGATAACCGGGAATTAAAGACGTGTTTACATGCAGGATTATTGCTCACAAATGTTTAAAGTATATGATAGATTCATGTTTTTGTCTGTGCCGGCTCCTTTTATCCGGGCTGAATTAAAAAAGCCGCAGAGCGCCATGGGAACGCCGGGATGTGCGCTGCAGGGATGAACTACAGCTCTGTCCATAAATCAGTTTATAACGATTCTTTTCAAATGGCAGCGATACACAACGAGCTGATGTTCGAGGGCTGCGCTCCATTTTAAGAACACGTAACACTAAATGTCATCCCGAGGCGGCCTGGACCACCCACGGCTTGTCCATAACATGCCATGAGGTTTTCATTGAAGAGGTTCCAGGGCTGAGCCCTCCTGACCACCACGGCCACAAATCCAGATCCTGTGATCTATGATTTGGGGTCCCCCTTCATCCGAGGACGGATGAGACAGAACCCGGGCCTGTGAGGGCCACTGGGGATGGAGGAGACATCTCTGACTGCTGGCCAAGAGGGAAACACAAGGCCGACAAGGCATCCCATGATGGAAGCCAGGGGTGACAGTGTGGAGGTGGGGCGGGGTGGGGGGGGTGGGGGTGGGGGGTAGCAGGGCGGGGGGGGGGGGGGGGGGGGGGCTACTTCGGGTTATTGTCCCTCATCTGTGAGCAGAGAGACGGTGTGCAGCCGTCAGCCAAGGACGACCGTCCTGTCCTGTCTCGTCCCCACCTCCCTGCATCTGAAGTAATGACAGGCAGAGCAGCATTAGCATTAGCAGCAGTATTAGCATTAGCAGCAGCATTAGCAGCAGCATTAGCAGCAGCATTAGCATTAGCAGCAGTATTAGCGTTAGCAGCAGCATTAGCAGCAGCATTAGCAGCAGCAACAGTTGTAGCAACAGCAGCTGCACATCAACATAAAGAGGAAGAACACCATTACAAACTGGTCTCATCTCCCCCAGGCTGTCCACACAGGGTGTGTGTGTGTGTGTGTGGGGGGGGGGGGGGTCCTTCTTTATTCACTCCCGTCCACTGGCTGTGTGTTGTCGGCAGCCTTGTCATTTGTTCAGATACAGATGAACATCCAGCACAACAATGGAACAGGCAGACAGACAGACAGGCAGGCAGACAGGCAGACAGGCAGGCAGACAGACAGGCAGGCAGGCAGACAGACAGGCAGGCAGACAGACAGGCAGGCAGGCAGGCAGACAGGCAGGCAGACAGACAGGCAGGCAGGCAGACAGGCAGGCAGGCAGACAGGCAGGCAGGCAGGCAGACAGGCAGGCAGGCAGGCAGGCAGGCAGACAGGCAGGCAGGCAGGCAGGCAGGCAGGCAGGCAGACAGGCAGGCAGGCAGGCAGGCAGGCAGACAGGCAGGCAGGCAGGCAGGCAGGCAGGCAGGCAGACAGGCAGGCAGGCAGGCAGGCAGGCAGGCAGGCAGGCAGACAGACAGACAGACAGACAGACAGACAGGCAGCTGCACCTGCAGGCTGGAGTCTCAGGAGCAGCTGAGACCAGTTTGTTAACAGTCTCCAACAGGGTCCTGCAGCTCCGCTCTGGCTCCGTCTTTATTGTTCATCACTTTAAAAGCCTGGAAGCTTTTTTCTTTCTCCTCAGAACAGTTGAGACGACCCCCGTGACCTCTGAGGTCACTCCGATGAGATTCCTCATTAACATTCTTCCCCCTAAAAAAAATAAATGACGTTTTAATTCCGGTGAAATTGAGTTCCATTTATCTTCACTTGAATATTGTGGTGCAGGAACCGGAGTGAAGGGGCAGATGGAGGGATAATAGGGAGATGGAGACCTGCCCCACCCCTCCACTCCGGAGGGGCAATTAAAGGTCACGTCCTTGGAGTTGATGGAACATCTAATGTCCTTTATATCTGAGGCAGAAGTATCTTCTTCCACCTCTGTAAGGACTTCCTGTCTCACAGCAGAGCATCACGTGACCGCACACACACACACACACACACACACACACACACACACACACACACGCGCGTTGGCATCAAACCCAACATGTGTTGGTTGGAGCGACGAGGACGTTGCTGCAAACATTCTGCTGCTCTTAATTATCTTTGCCTCTTTCAAGTTGCAGACGGCCGCGCTTCAAAAACGGCCGCGTCCTTTTGTGCCGTCGCATTGTTTCTGCGGGAGCGTGCACGTGGGGGTGGGAGCGTGCACGTGGGGGTGGGAGCGTGCGCGTGGGGGTGGGAGCGTGCACGTGGGGGTGGGAGCGTGCACGTGGGGGGTGGGAGCGTGCACGTGTGAATGGATTCGCCACGATCGTACAGAGCTGATCTGCTTTACTTTCGTGGCACAGCTGCAATCGGACGGCGTTGATGTGTAACCCAACCCGGGGGGGGGCAGGGGGGCCGGGGCAGACGTGGTCCTGCCACCACCAGATGGGGCTTTATGATGAAAAGAACCTAATCCCCATCCAGGCCTCGCTCCCATCGTTTATGCACTACAAAGCAATTTTCTTCCTGTTTTAGAGGCAGAAATCTCTTAATTTTCCAAACATTCCCTCCATTTTTCTCTGTTTACAGCTGTTGTTGCCCCCCCCCCCCGCCCCATTTCTCCCTCATCTCTGCTTCTCCCCTTCTGCCCCCCCCCCCCTCTTTGCTCTTGAAGAGTTGCAAATGTGGCATTAGCTAATACCCACAGAGCAACGCGTGCGTGTGTGTGTGTGTGACGCTGGTTTTGGACCCGTTCCGTTGGGATTGTGATCGTGGACCGGAGGATCCCTGCATATCTGGATTTTTATCTGGAGTTTCTATCCGGAGTTTTTCAGGCATCCAATAATAATGTTTTGCTGGTTTGATCCGTGGACCTGAGCGACCCCCAGTCCCCCCCCCCCCCGTGCTGGTGGCATCAGCAAGGATGTTACAAATCAAACAGGAAGTGAGATTCCGGCTGCGTGCCAGCGGATCAGCTGAATGTGGAATGTTCAGCCTGACAGGAACCCAGCAGCTGTAGTGAGGCGCCGGCCCAACGAGCTCTAATATCGGGTGCTGCTGGGTCCTCGGCACCGCCGACGGTCCCTCCTCTCCTGTCCAGACCTCTGCTCGCTCCTTCTCGCGGGCCTCGTTCCAAGTCTGCCTTGGCCTTCTTCCAATGGAGCGTAACCAGTGGATGGGGAGGATCTGAACGCTGTAGCTGGGAGGAATGTAACCCGTGCCATGCATGTGGACCCAGGGCCCGGCAGGGAACCCAGGCTGGGAGAGCCTGCTGAGGTCCGGAACCACCAGACCCACCCCCAGGTGGACGCAGGCTTCTGCCCGGCCGTTAGCTGTCCCGCTACTTTAGCTAACAGGACGTAGCTGGATGTGGAGCCACAAGTCTTTCCATCCTCACGTCGTCTCTCATTGTCTCTCCACTCTTGATTTATTTATTTTTCCCAGCAAGTGCAGCGAGGTGACGGAATCTGCACGAAAATAGCCGCCAACATCCCAACTCTCACCTCTCGTCTGCTCCGTCTGGAGCGCGGAGGTAACAGATGTGGGGCCAAGCTGGAGATGAGGCGCCGCAGAAATCAGCCGCGCTAATGTGGGAACTTCTGTTGCTGAGCGAGAGGGAAGTGGCCGCTCGCTCAGACGCGTCTGTGGGCTGTTGCCGCGGGTTTTTATCATAAAGGTCAGAGGTCGCGGTGATGCAACCCTCCAAGAGGAGCGAATCCTTCGGCTTTTCCTCAACACGGCGGTTTGAGCTAAACCAGGTTTAGCTCCTAATTTAGCTGCGCTCAGCTTGGTTTAGTTTCCAGTTTAGCTGCCGTCAGGAGGACGGAAGCGTGAGCGCTGGTGTCTGCAGGACGGCCTGGACGATTCCAACGGGAATCTTAATCCGGGAAAACACAGCTGTGACCTTCCTGGAAGGTCGGACGGACGAGAGGATGGAGAAGAGCCCGGTTATTTGGACAAGAAACGGCGTTGTGTCGATAAAGGAGCTCCAAATGTATGCGTGATTATCTCACCTATCACACACACACACACACACACACACACACACACACACACACACACACACACACACACACGCACACACACACACACACACACACACACACACACACACACACCCTGTAGGAGGATGTTTGTGAGCCTGCTGGTGCTGCAGCACCAAACTCGGGGCAGGAAAATGAGCAGCCAGCAACAAAGAGCTCTGAGGAAGTCGACGCGCGTCTCCAAGGACACGTCCCACCCAGCAGATCAAAGCAGCTGGAGGACGTCTTTGATGGGGGGACCACGCCGGTTTCAAAGCGCCGTCGTCCTGCTGCTCAGTGGCCAACCAAGGATAGGTGATGGAAATTCTAATGCATGCGCCTGTCAGTTAATTGAAGGCCCGTTGTGTCCCCGGGGGAGGGGGGGGGGGGCGGACTTTAGAGAGCGCCGTTGTCCTGCCGCTCGCTCGCCGTTAATCATCATTCCCAAATCACCTCCTCCCTGCTTCCTTCTGCCGCTGATGTTTGGCAGAGGAGATCACAGACGCCCGCTCGTTCCCTGGGATGGGCCTCACCTCCGGGGCGCCGCCCGCCGCCGCAGAGGCGTTTACCTGGCGGCGCCGTCGCATCGCATCACGGGAGCGGTTCGAGGGAGCGACGAAGGACGCAGGAAACCGCTGGGTCCGACGTCTCGTGGAAGCCGGGCTGAGCTCAGCGTGGTGGGAACGCGCACGTCTCGCCGTGGTGCTCAGAGCTCCGCCCCTTCCCTCTGCGTGACCTCCGACCTCCGGACCAAATGAGTGGTTGGGACGGGTTGGTGGGGGGGGAGAGTTCGTGCATTCCTCCGTAATCACAAGAGGAATCTAAATACGCACTCGGAATAAGGTTGTGGAGCGACCGGGAGCATCCAGAAACACACGTTCTGCTATTCCTGAAACGGGATGTGGTTCCCAGCCGGAGCGCCGAATCAAAGCGCTGGTTTGGGGCCGAGG